>NC_081546.1:7093380-7148030 GCF_901000735.1 Corylus avellana | reverse complement strand
GAGGCTTTTCTAAAAGAAATAGCGGTAGAAACGGTGACACCGTTTTTGTTGGCTTGAGGAGTGAAAAGTGAAAGAAGACTTAGACTGTGAAGTCTGTGATTATGTGATTTGTGAATCTGTGATTTTGAAGAAGGTGTGGCCGTGTGTCAGTGTGTGGGTGAAACACTAAACAAAAAAAACACAAAATAAGAAGAAAAAAAGTTGTGTCTTGAATCTAGGTGTGGCCGTGTGTCAGCGAGTCAGTGACTCAGTGTGTGGGTGAAAGTGAAACACTAGACAAAAAAAAAAAAAAAGGAAGGGAAAAAAAAAGGTGATTCATGAAGAGTGGTGATCAAGAAAGTAATTTGTCATTATCTTTAGTTTTTAATTGAGAAAATAAATCTTTCTTTCTAGAATTGCTTAGGGAAAAAAAAAATTGTTGAGATAGTAGTGGGGAAATAGTCTTAATTTAAAATTGTTTTTACTTTTTAATCTTTAATTGATAGTAAAACTCACAAGAATATTATTGCTTTCTAAAAAAAAAAAAAAGACAATTTAATTATAAACAAGAATATTGCTTTAATTATTTGTTTTCATTGGTTTGCAGCATTGTTGGACTAACTCCTTTTTGTGGTCTATGTGTTTTCAATAAATTCTTTAAGATAACTAATTCACTCAAAGGTACTCATTTTTCTTAGACACTTTTAGTCATTTAATTGTGCTTAGTTTATTTTGCAAGTAGTTTAAATTATTATGTGTTTGTGACGTCGTTAGATGAAGATTTTTAATAGTTACTTTAATTTTTGTTTTTTTCTTTGTTGGGTAATTTGATGAGTTTGATTTGCTTCGTGATACATATATTGTAGTATAATTTATTTTTTGATTGTATTTATCATATTATAATAAAAATATAATACATAAAGAGAAAAAAAAAAAATTATCATTATATTTTATTATTTTTTTGCGCCCCT
Source organism: Corylus avellana (assembly GCF_901000735.1). NCBI lineage: Eukaryota > Viridiplantae > Streptophyta > Magnoliopsida > Fagales > Betulaceae > Corylus > Corylus avellana. Next base: position 7,147,080 of record NC_081546.1, on the reverse strand, counting down.
GATAACTCCAATTCCTAAATCCGCCACTGCCCCTCATATTGGCAATCTCTCCTTCCTCCTTTCCCTTCAACTCCAAAATAACCAATTTACAGGAAAGCTTCCTACTCAAATTGTCAATCTTTTCCGTTTGAGAGTTTTGAACATGAGCTTCAACAGCATAGAAGATGGGCTACCGTCAAATATAAGCCAATTGACCAAACTGCAGATTCTCGACTTAATTGCAAACAAGATTACCGGGAGAGTTCCAGAAGAGCTTAGCTACTTGAAAAAGCTCCAAGTCTTGAATTTGAGAGGAAACCATATATGTGGTGCAATTCCGCCAGCCATAGGTAACCTTTCCTCACTCACCAATTTAAATTTGGGCACCAACAATCTTAGTGGCATGATACCCAGTAACTTTGGCCGCCTTCAAAATTTGAAGATTCTTGATCTCACTATCAATAATTTGGCTGGCACCATTCCTCCATCAATATACAATGTATCCTCTTTGGTTTCTTTGGCCTTATCTTCAAACCAACTTTGGGGTGAAATTCCCAGAGGTATTGGGATTAAACTCCCAAATCTTTTAGATTTGAGATGCTGCTGTAATAAACTCACAGGAAAAATTCCATGGTCTTTGCACAATCTCACCAATATAGAAAACATCCGCTTGGGAATCAACCTTCTAGAAGGAACAGTACCGCCAGGCCTGGGAAATCTCCCGTCTCTTAAAATGTATATTATTGGTTATAATAGGATTGTTAGCTCGGGTAGGGATGGTCTCAGTTTCATTACTTCTTTGAAAAATAGCACTCTCCTCCACTGCCTTTCCATCAATGGCAATCTTTTTGGGGTGTGATTCCAGAATCAATAGGCAATCTTTCTAAGGTTCTCTCAGCGTTATACATGGGAGGGAATCATATTTATGGTAACATACCCGCCTCATTAGTCACCTTAGCGGCCTAAATTTGCTAAATTTAAGCTACAATTCGCTTTCAGGTGAAATCCCACCTGAAATAGGCCGTTTGGAGGAACTACAGATGTTACTTTTGGGCAAAAATCGAATTTCTGGCAGTATTCCAAATTCCCTTGGTAATCTCAAAAAGTTATTCCATATAGATCTATCAGGAAACAGTTTGGTGGGTAAAATACCCACTACTTTTGGGAACTTCAAGAGTCTTCTTTCCATAGACTTATCCAACAACAGGTTCAATGGGAGCATTCCCAAAGAAATTCTAAGTCTAAGTAGTTTGAGCACTCTTTTGAATCTGTCTAAGAACCTTTTGAGTGGACCTCTACCTCCAGAAATTGCTCTCCTAGAAAGAGTTGTTACCATTGACCTCTCTAACAACCGTTTGTCAGGTAATATTCCCAGCTCAATCAAAAACTGTAAGAGCTTGGAGGAGTTATTCATGGCCAGTAATATTCTTTCAGGTCCTATTCCAAATACTCTAGGAGAAGTGAAAGGCCTGGACACTCTTGATCTCTCCTCCAACCAACTTTCTGGCTCTATTCCTGCTGAACTACAAAACCTTCTAGCCCTTCAATTCTTGAACCTATCTTTCAATAATTTGGAAGGGGTAGTTCCCAAGGGTGGAGTTTTTAGAGATCTCTCTAAAGTTCATTTGGAAGGCAACCCAAAGCTTTGCTTGCATTTGGCATGTGTCAATTCTCAAGGTCGTGGAAGAAAGGTAGCAATAGTTTTAGTTATTTCCAGTATCCTACTAACATTAGTCCTATGTGTCATACTTGGCTCACTCTTCTACATAAAGAAAAGCAAATCAAAGATTACAAAAACTTCTGAACTGCTGAAAGGAAAACATCAAATGGTCTCATACAATGAGCTGCGTAGGGCAACTGGAAAGTTCAACCAAGAAAACTTCCTTGGGAAAGGTGGCTTTGGGTCTGTGTATAAAGGCTATCTAAGGCAAGGAATTCCTGTGGCAGTTAAGGTCCTTGATCACACAGAGAGGACAAGCTCTTGGAAGAGTTTCTTGGCAGAGTGCAAGGCTATGAGGCATGCTAGGCATCGGAATCTTGTTCGATTGATTACATCATGCTCTAGCATAGACTTCAAGAACATGGAATTTATGGCTCTGGTCTATGAATTTATGAGTAACTGCAGCTTAGAAGACTGGGTTAAGGGCAAGAAGAAGCACCCAAATGGGGATGCCTTGAATTTTGTGGAGAGATTGAATGTGGCCATTGACATTGTTTGTGCATTGGATTACTTGCACCATGACTGTGAAGTTCCAGTGGTGCATTGTGATTTGAAGCCCAGCAACATTCTTCTGAGTGAAGACATGACTGCAAAAGTAGGAGATTTTGGTCTTGCCCACTTGCCGACGGAAAATACAGACAATCAACCTTCTATTAGCTCTACACATGTTCTAAATGGATCAATCGGATACATTCCCCCAGGTAATTAGTACTATGAAATCTCTCTCTTCTGTTGGGTGATTGATAACTTTTTCTAAATTTTGTTAACATAGGCCCCGTTTGCCAATAGCGCGTAATGGCACTGTAGCTGGAATGGTACTATTCCAACTACAGTACCATTCGCAGTTTTCAATAACAACTTAAATCATTCATACTTCACATACCTCAACAAGTAACCAATGACAACCTAAAATTATATATATATTTTTTAAAAAAAAAAAACCGGAGAAAGAGATCGGGGTGGCTCTGGCCGATCTGGGGGTGCTCAAACCACCCCCATGGCCAAGGGGTGATCCGGCCACTTATGGCCAAAAAAAAAAAAAAAGAGGAGGATTGAGGTGGTCGATACCCCAAACCTTTGATCCCCGACCCCCCAGTTTTTTTTTTTGGCCAGATTAATTTTAGACCCTTTGATCTTCGGTTTTTTTTTTTAAGAAAATAATAATAATAATGATTTTAATGCCCAAAACGACACCATTTTGGATTGGGGTGTTTTTTTTTTTTTTTAAGTTTTTTATATTTTTCATTTTCTTTTTTATTTTTTAAAGAAAAAAATATATATAATTTTAGGTTGTCATTGGGTACTTGTTGAAGTGTGTGAAGTGTGAATGAAAACTGCGTAAACTTTTTGCTGCACATTTGAGAATGATACTGTAGCTGAAACAGTACCGTTTCAGCTACAATGCCGTTCCGCGCTGTTGGTAAACGGGACCATAATAAATCACCTATGATGCAGAGTATGGTTTGAGAGAGAAACCATCAACGCCTGGAGATGTATACAGCTTCGGGATAATCCTACTTGAGCTCTTAACTGGGAAGAACCCAACGCATGAGAGCTTCATTGAAGGCCTAGACCTAACCAAATGGGTGCAGTCAGCTTTCCCCACCAACGCGCTACAAGTACTCGACCCTGAGCTGCTACTGCTTATGAGCAGCCTTTACCATGATGGCCAACCCATAAGCCTTGATATTCAATATGGTTGCATGATCAAAATCCTTGGGGTCGGGCTTGCACCGTGGAATCTCGTGATGGCCGCATTAGTACTAGAAGTGCTCTACAAGAACTCAAATCTGCAAGAGAGACCCTTTTCAAATCAGCTTCTATATATTGATTTGTTTGAAAAGATTCTCCATCAATCAAAATCAGATGACTTTGACTAATTTTTTTGTAAATTTTCCAAGCTAATGTTTACTTGAATAAAAATATAATTAAATTTCCAAACAATTCGAATTCACTCAATCGGATCGGATATGTCTCTCAAAATATATATGGCCCGCCAAGTCTTGAAAATATTTGAAAGAGTGGTTCAATTAAAACAAGTAAGCAAAGGCGCAAATAGGCCCGCCAAGTCTTAAAAATCAACTCACCCGCACCCCGGGAACCGGGTTTACCAAATCCTGAAATTCCCAAAACTTACACTTAAAAACTCAAAAACTCCCACACTCGCGCGTGCTTTCATCCAAAAGCGCGTTTTTGAAAATAAAAGATTGCCGCTCTCTCTCGCCCATTACATATAGAGCCTTTCACAGCTCAATATTCCTCCTCAGATCCCCACTGCTCTCTCTCTCTCTCTCTCTCTCTGAGACCCAAGTCGCACAACTGAGAGAAATGGCGGAGCAAGAGCAGTGCGTGCGGGTCACTCGCGCTATGAAAAGGAGGGCGGCGGTTGCCGGGGCCGAGGACCAGTCGGCTCTCAAGAAGCGCGTGGTGTTGGGGGAGCTACGGAACTTGTCGAACGTTGTCGTTCCGGAGAATCAGAATGCCGGGGTGGAGCCGCTGAAGCCGAAATGTAAATCGAAGGCGAAGGCTAAGAACAAGGGGCTGGCAACAACCGCTGTGAAGGCGACAAAGGAGATTGACACGGCGTCGGGCGGTGATGGGAAGTCGGATGATCCGCAACTGTGTCGAGCTTATGCTTCTGACATTTATGAGTATCTTCGCAAAACTGAGGTAAGAGGGTTTTGGGTATTTTTTTCAATTTTGTATTAGAAATGGGTTTTGAGATTAAGGTTTTGGGGTATTTGAAGTTGGTGCTAATTGTGGAGAGGGGTTGGTGTTTCAGATGGAGCCAAAGAGAAGGCCGTTACCTGACTACCTAGAGAAGGTTCAGAAGGGTGTGACCGCTAATATGAGGGGAATATTGGTGGATTGGTTGGTTGAGGTTGCAGAGGAATACAAGCTTCTTCCAGATACTCTGTATCTCTCCATTTCATACGTTGATAGATTCCTATCCTTGGACGTGGTCAATAAGCAGAAACTTCAATTGCTGGGAGTTTCTTCGATGCTCATTGCCTCGTAAGCCTCCAAATCCTTGAAAAATGTTTGTGATTTCAGATACTTAGTATGGGCTTTCCTCTTACTCACGAATCTTGGTTTTCTTATTCCGATGAGCAGGAAGTACGAAGAGATTAGCCCTCCAGACGTGGCTGATTTTTGTAGCATAACAGATAATACATACAATAAAAAGGAGGTGATTACTTTTACTTCATCCTTTTAATTAATACTCAACCTTCTTTCCCATTTTGGTCTTAGTTTGTCATTAGTGCTGATTAAATTGTGATCCTAAAGGTGGTGAAGATGGAAGCTGATATTCTCAAGATGCTGAAGTTTGAAATGGGCAATCCTACTTTAAAGACATTTCTAAGGTAAGGATACTGTGAAAATACGAGTACTTTTTTTTTTTTTGTCATTGATGATCTACAAATGCACTAGTATTACCAGATAAATGACTCATTTGGCTGATCTAGATACTTTCTTCCCATTTTGGCTTGCAGAAGTTTCACTAGTGTTGCTCAAGAGAATTACAATGTAAGCCAAACCTCTCTCTCTCTGTGAACCTTTGGTGAATGTTCCCATTTGGAAATTTCTGTTATTGACTCAAATTGTTTTGATCTTTCTACAGCCCAATTTGCAGTTGGAGTTCCTGGGCTATTATCTGGCAGAGTTGAGCTTGTTAGATTACAAGTGTGTGAAATTTCTACCTTCCTTGGTGGCTGCATCAGTCATTTTTCTTGCAAAAATCATGATCCAACCAAAGATGCATCCTTGGGTAAGAGCTTGATTGCTGAGACATAATGGTAGTGTAAATTTTGTTTGGAAAGTACTTACAAGTATGCTTTTTTACAGTGCCCAGCATTGGAAAAATATTGCGGATATAAAGCAGCTGATTTAAAGGAATGTGTTCTTATCATTCATGACTTGTTTAATAGTAAAAGAGGAGGTTCTCTGCAAGCTATAAGAGAGAAATACAAGCACCATAAGGTAAATCTTATGCCTAAAAATTTGTAATTGAAGTTGACTTAAATTTTCACATTGTTCTGTAGTCTAATTCCATAAAATTGTTTTCTTGGGAGCAGTTCAAAAATGTGGCAGCTATTCCTTCTCAAGAAATACCAGCTTCTTACTTTGAAGATCTAAAAGAATGACAGATTGGACTTGGGTTTAACTATGGATATCCTAGTAGTAAAAGATTTTGAGTGTGGGCTAATATTGATTGATGGAAGAGTTCTGTGGGATATATTAATTCTCATGAAGGAGGGCAACATTCTTTTGGATGAATACATGGTAGCAGGTTCTGGGATGGCTAAATTCCTGGTGGAGGGGGTGACCAGATTCTGACTACACATGGATCACTAGGGATACATTGCAGCAGCTTCATCATAACCTATTGGAGTACTACTAGAGCCGTCAGCAGCCGCACTCGACAGGGTCGAACACTGATGTTGGCGGCCAGCCGGCCCAGTCTATGACTTTGTGGTGGGGTGATTGAGAGTTGCTTCTTCTAATTGTTATTAGAGCTATTTAACTGGAAGAATCCTAACCATGAGGGTTTGAAACTTTGAAGGAAGCATTAAGCCTTGGCAGATGGATGAAAGCTTTCTCATAGCCAACACAAGCAGAATATGACAAATGTGGATTGCCTTGTGTTACAACATTAAAATTTTCACCTTTAACTGGAAACTGTTTGGGGCAGCAATCAAAGGTCTCTGACTGTGGATACCATGTATCAACCATGGGCAATGATGTCCCTGGAAATTCCGACAGCCATGGATGGTTGAAGCTTGAAGATTTAGTTAGGCAGATAGTGTTGATGAGTGAATTTCCATGCTTGAGCTGTTGAGCACTAACTCAAATGTTCTAGATCCGATCATGCCATTAACATAGTTTAGTCCCTACACTTTGTATATTATTCAACCAACTAGTTTCACATGTTTTAGTGCTACAATTTATACCATTCAAATTTGGTCATTTGAGTAATGTTACCATTTATGCTTATTTATTACATTGATAATTTTTTATATCAGCTACTTCAAAGTAAAAGATCACTTAAATTGCATTATGTTAATTGATGTGAAATGAAAAATTGGATTAAGGTCATTTGTAAAATTATTGGGGCGAGATTGTTGCTTTAAACTATTAAAAGAATCCACTTTATACTTATCACAATGTTCTACTAGTTGCACAATCATTACCAAAATTGTTCTTGTATCCAAATTTACAGTCACCTCGGCCTAAATTTGGGCAACATGAGTGTTGTTTGTCCCGTAATTCCACTTTGCTACAATATACAAGCCGAATCTTATTTTACAGGCTACTCACTGAGATTCTTTTTGTTAAAATTTAGTGTTTTTTTTTATATATATTTTGTTAAATGAGATATTTTTTATAAAAAATTGAGAAATACTTTTTTGCATTCTCAATTCATTTTGCATACATCTTCATTGAGTTTGCATGCTCTATTCATTATTAATTATAAAGGAAAAACAAAACATTAATAATGAATTGAGCATGCAAACTCAGTAAAAATGTACACAATATAGAATAGCAATTATTTCAAATTAAGAATATTTTTATTTTTTATTTTTGGTCTTCATTACTCAGGAGGATATAAATAATTTGCACTCTTCATGGGATAAAATTACTTGGACCATCATGCAAACTTCAATAGTAGACATGGCAGAATAGTATCTCATCATTTAATAATTATTATGATATAATAATCAAATGGGATAGGCAATCTCCCACAGAATGGAAATTTAAAGTGTAATATTTATTGCATAAGCAAATTACAATCTGTTTTATCACTCTTCTGATGATAGATACAATCACAATAGAACCAAATTTTAAAGCACCAATTGCTCACAATCACAAAAATGTCTCTATCATCACAAGAGTTGCTTTAGAATTTAAAGGATAGTGATCAATTGAGTCATGTGTTTTCCTTTTCCAATCTAAGAGCTATGGGTTTGACTAGTTCAGAAAAAAAAAAAAAGAGGTTTATTTGTATTTGGGTGATATTTATTGGGCCTTTCTCCGAATTTTGTAATGCTGATATCAAATTATCAAAACTTATAATGTAGATATTATATTTTGAGAGCCCTTACTATCAGGTTTATCATGATAACACCCATTTTGTAGTCTCTAATTACTATGTGACACATCATCAATTTTAAAAAAATTCAAAAAATAAAAGTGAGAACTATCACTCTAAATCAGAGAAAAAAAAAACCCATAGCTGGCAAGACCCACGGCGTGGGTCCAGCGAGACCCATGTCAGGACTAGCCAGCGGTGAACGCCTCAAACCTTGCCGGCCGTGACCCGCCTCAAAACTCGTTTCTAATGCCTCAAAACCCGTTTTTAATACCCCAAAATCCGTTTCTAATGCATCAAAATATGTTCTCTAATGCCTCAAAACCCATTTATAATGCCCCCAAATCCGTTTTTAATGCCTCAAAACTGGTTTTTGGATTCAAAACTAAAACTTAGAGGTAGAACGTTAACCCTTTAGGGATTTTATTACCCTAAAATTTAGTGTATTTTGGTCCAACTTATTTTTGTGCACTTTTTATGTTTTTGCTTATGTGTCGGTTATTGATTGGGGACTGTAAAAAGGGTATTATCAGGATGATCTTAATAAAAGGTTTTCTCTTATATTTTTAGTTCATTTTAATTTCACTTTCTACTTAACTTGATTTTTCAAACCGCTAACATGTGAAATATCTCATTGGATTATTGTAAAATTAATAAAAATATAAATTTATCCTCAATCAAAAATAAAAATTAAAGAAAAAAAAACCCACAACGTGGCCATGGATAGGCAAATGCTCACTCTTTTTCAAAAGAAATTAAAAAAAAATAAATTTTTTAATCATTTTAGTATTCTCTGTTAAGATTTAATAAAATAATAATAATCACATTATAATTTTAATAATTCTAGATCAGTAATAAAATAAAGTAGGTAAAGGAAGCTTTTTTAAAAGTATTTTTCAACTGCGGGCGGGCTCAGTAAATAAAAACACACTCTTCAAGGGCCCGCCTAAACAAAAATCGCACAAAGTAAAATGAAATCCCAAAACCCTTCAAATTTCAAATGGGAAAAAAATGTCCCAAATCCAAAAACCCCCTCAAACATTCAAAAAAACACATAAAACTGAAAAAAGAGAAACACGACAACAAGCGCCAACTCTCACTTTCAAATAACTGAAATGGCGCTCCCTACAATCTACAAAGCCCCCATTTCCACTCACTCCCTAGACCCCTCTCTACTACTCTCTCTCTCCCTCTCTCTCTCCTCCACTATCTCAACTGGGTCTACCTGGGACCATGGTGGCGGAGCAGGAGACCAGCGTGCGCGTCACGCGCGCTGCGAGGAAGAGGGCCGCTGCTGCCATGTCTGACGAGCAGACGCCGACCAAGAAGAGAGTGGTGTTGGGGGAGCTTCCGAACTTGTCGAACGTCGTCGTTCCGACGGCAAACCCGAGTTCTGGAGCGGGGCCGCAGAAGCCGAAATGTAAAACGAATGCGAAGAACGGAAAGAAGCCCGCGACGACGACGGCAAATGCGAAGCCCGCCGGGACAGCGGCAGGAGACACGGATGCCAAGTCGAATGATCCGCAGATGTGCGAGCCTTATGTTTCCGAGATTTATGAGTATCTTCATAAGATGGAGGTAAGTGGGCCTCGGTTGCTATTTCGATTGGTTTGTTAGGAAATGTGGATTTGTAAGTATTCTTTTGATTTGGGTTTTAATTTAGCTTCGTTTCGGGCTCTGGTTCCTAAGGAAATTAAATGAGAAGCTAGAGAAATAAATCATTTCAATTCGAGTTTTATGCTGTGAAGTGATATATCATATGCTGATGTAACAAACAAGTCCGATAGGTCTTCTCTCAGTTCACAGGACAATCAGTTTTCTCTCATGTTATGATAACTTTGAGATTGAAACACTATCGTTTTATTCGTTTAATTTTGGAAATGAACAGTGGCATTAGGGTTTTTTGGTCTATTATGAATATTGGGTTACTGCAATTACGGGGTTAATTTTGACGACTGCTTATTGGGATCGATATTTTGGGTATGATTTGTTAATGGGTGTGCGCTGAATGGTTGTTGGTTTACTATACAATCAGTTATGTCGATGAGGGTTTGGGTGGACTTGGGTTTTTGATTAATGGGAGCTAAATGTTTTAATGACTAATTGAAATACTCAGGTGGATCCGGAAAGGAGACCGTTACCTGCATACATTGAAAAGGTTCAGAAGGATATCAACTCTAATATGAGGGGTATACTTGTGGATTGGTTGGTGGAAGTTGCAGAGGAGTACAAGCTTGGTTCAGACTCTTTGCATCTCTGCATTTCCTATATTGATAGATTCCTGTCTTTCAATTCTCTGAGCAGGCAGAAGCTTCAGCTACTGGGTGTTTCTGCAATGCTTATTGCCTCGTAAGCCCCAAACTCTTTTCAACTCTTTGAGATTTTGAGATATGAGATTATTCTTCAAATATTACGGGCTTTTCTCACTCACTATATTCGACTATTTGATATTTGACATACAGAAAGTATGAAGAGATTAGTCCTCCTCATGTTGAAGAATTTTGTTACATAACAGATAATACTTATACAAAAGAAGAGGTAATATTAATGTTTATGCTTCTTTTCTGAATATGCCCCCTTTATTGGTATGCGTTTTACCAAGTTTGGTTTGTATTGGATTTAAAGGTGGTGAAAATGGAGGCTGAAATACTCAAGTCCCTGAAGTTTGAAATGGGCAGTCCTACAATAAAGACTTTTCTAAGGCAAGGACACTATCAACATACTATTTTAAACTCATATCAGTGAGTTTAATATCCATTAGACTGATTGTTGTTGCTTCTTTCCATTTTGGTTTGCAGACGATTCACTAGATTTGCTCGAGAGAGTTACAAAGTAAGCTAAATAAATCCTGTCTGTGTCTGTCTCTTATATCACTGTGCCAAAAAAAAAAAAAGGTAATTTCTGTTATTGACTACTTATTTTCTTGTTTCTTCGACAGACTTCCAATCTTCAGTTGGAATTCCTTGGTTACTACCTTGCAGAGCTAAGTTTATTAGATTATGCTTGTGTAAAATTTTTGCCTTCTTTGGTTGCTGCATCTGTTATGTTTGTGGCGAGGTTTATGATCCGGCCAAAGATGCATCCTTGGGTAAGAACTGTAGTTAGACTCAATGATTGATGTTTGATTTCATGTATGGTATGGAAGGTACTTATCGAGTAATTACATTTGGCAGTGTTCAACGCTGGCAAAGAGCTCTGGGTATAAACCAGCTGATTTAAAGGAATGTGTTCTTATTATACATGACTTGTATCTGAGTAGAAGAGGAGGTTCTCTCCAAGCTGTAAGAGAGAAATACAAGCAGCATAAGGTATTTTGTCGCATTATTAGAAGAAAAAGTAGACTTAAATTTCTATATTGCTGAAAATGTAAAATCTGACATGATTTATTGATTTCCTGGAAACAGTTCAAATGTGTGGCAACCATGCCTTCGCCTCCAGAAATACCAGCTTCTTATTTTGAAGATGTTAGAGAATGACAGGTAGATTGGCAGTTAGGACATGGCTTTTCAAAGAATTAGTTAAAGATTTATTTAGCTGCTTGAGAAGACCTTGCAAACTAGGAAGGAAGATTGGATTTTTGTTGCTGTGGTTTGTCATGATTGATGGAGGCTCTACGAAGTGAAGCCATGAACTGCAAAGGCTTCACTGCTGCAGTGATCTGATTCTTGGTGATTTCTAGTTTGTATCTGAATGCTTTGGTAACACAAAGTCCCACTAACACTAGGTTTTTTTTTTTTTTTTTTCAAATCTCTTTACAAGGGAGATAATTTGTAAATTTTTTTTTTGTAGTTGGTTGGTCATTTTGGCAAGCTGATTTTTCTTTTAATCCAATTACTGAAAATAAGATTTATCAGGCGCTAAATTGGATTGATATTTTGTTCATTTTAATAAGATGAAGTATAATTTGTCAATCGACCAACCGTTGGAAACTTGGAGGGGAGTCAAGGCATAGCATACATTTTGGACTTACCTTGTGCCTCAGTGATCATCGACTGTTGAGTGTTGCCAATAGCTCTCTACTTAAGTTTTCAGTTGCAAAATGAGCCGCTTTCTACTTGAGGGTTTGTTTGGTAAACAATTTTGTTTTGGTTTCGGTTTGATACTGTAACAAAAATTGATTGATGTGACCAAAAAAAAAAGTAAGAATATTTTTTTATGAAAAAATGAAAAAGTAATGTTTAGTATGAAAAAATGAAAAAATTTTGATTTGTAGTGATTTTTTTTATTTAAATATTAATAAAAAGTAATTGATATGATGTAAAAAAAATAAAATGTTAAAAAAATAAAAAAGTGGGAAGATGTGCCTTTGCCAAAACCATTTACCAAGCGCTCCCTTAGTGTTGGGAAGTATTCCCAAAATATACATATTTTTTTTCGGCTTTAAGAATTAGGAGCGGCAAACACTGTCTCTTGTAATTTATTTTTTTGTGTTGTTTTGTTTGGTCTCCCTTTTCTTCTGAATTTTTTTTTTTTTTTTTAAAAAGGCGCATTTGCCCAGCACATAACACTTCAAAAAGGACAACCCCAAATAAATAGACATTGAATTTTTCATTTCAAAGAACACCAGCAGTAATTTTCCAACCATTTTCTTTAAACTTAGAGAATAAAATTATTTTTTAATTGCCTATAAAAGAACACTTCACAATGCATTCCCTTGTTTTTTCCTATATCAATTAAATACTATTTTTACTCTTATTTTTATTATTATTATTTTTTCTTATATCAATTAAATACTATTTATTTTTATCATCGCAACTGATTTCAACAACCAATAGAGGGAATTGTTGGGGACGTGTGAAGAAGAGAGGAGTGAGAATGATTTGTTTATAATTTAATAAAGCATTGGGTATCTACAATGTTTCCCAATACATTGAGAAACATTGTAGATACCCTTTGGTATAGGTTAAATATAAGACTTCTAATGTAGGTGTGTTTTTGTGGGTTTTTAAAAAAAAATTTCCTAAATATAAAAAAGGGAATAACATATAGAGCATCTGTTGTTAGTGCTCAAGAAACTATTCAAGATCCAAGTACCCAAAGATACCTTCAACCATCGTACTAAGTTACCAACATATGTCCAGTTAAGACTAGGACCAGTTTTTGTTTTTGATAGCCCAAAGTTGAATACTCTTGTCTTTTGCTACCCAATTCTCATCCAATAGAAATTGTTTTCAATTTGACAACAATTTTTGGTTGTATCAAACACGAACAATAGGAAAAACATAATTAGATAAAGAAAGGATTACAAAGAAGAATTATTACCACTTTTGATCCGAACAGAAGAAGTGGGAGATCTTAAAAACAAAAATGAGATAAGCTCTCCAACAACAAACTCAAAATAAACTAAAACAGCGCAAAAATAATTACAATAGTTAGGAAATGGGACAAACAAATGACATAATCCTTTCAAGGGGCCACCCAAGACGATTACAGAAGCAAAATGGACACAAATTAAGGTAAGCCTATCTGAACCCCCATTAGGAACCAAAAACAACCACCGTAAAGAAGCTAAAGCAGAAAATGCACTGTCATAGTCTAATATAGGGACTACTAGAAAGAGAGGAACACATAACAGTGTTGAAAATGCACTATCTTTTTTAGGATGATTTAACACGCTAACACTTAATTTAACTCAAAATTTTTCAACTTTATTCAACTAAACTAATAAAAAAAAAATTAAATAAAAATTTTAAAACTCAAGAAAATTAAAAAAATTAATATATATATATAGGGGAGGTGGCCGGACCACCCTAAGAGTCTCGGGGTTGCCGAGCCACCCTCCAGAGGGTGGATTGGCCACTCCCGACCAATTTTTGCCGGTGGCTGAGCCACCCATGTCAAACTAGGGGGTAGCCAAGCCACCCCGAAACCAGTTGGGGGTGCTCCATCCGTTTCGGGGGTGGCCGATCCACCCCCGAGTGGTTTTCTGGAGCCACCCTTGCCTGTTTTTTCCTTTCTTTTTTGTTTTGTTTTGTTTTGTTTTATATATATATCTTAAAACAACCCAAACATAATCTCAACTCTTTTTTTTTTTCTCGATATTCGCAATTTTGAATTAAGTTAAGTAAAATAGAATGGAGCTTTCTATCATAATGGCAATGAATCCCATAAATAATGTTACAAATATGAAAGACTTCCTTTTCCAGCACTACACAAAGAAAAATAATGTAAAAAGTCCGAGAACCGGTGGATGAACTCATGAGATATCTTTGTTATAAAATTGAAGCATACAATGAGTCATTTCCACAAGAGATGAACTGGAGCTACCGTTTATATTAGAAATCCATAATAAATATGTTCCGAGTCCGAGGTGCATATCACAGATAGCACTGTACAAATGAAAGAAATGTTCCCCCCGTTTCAAGGCCCTCCCATCACGGTGCTTAAAGATGAATGAATTTGATAAGAAATATTCAAGTTCTACATTCGGAAATCTAAAACACAAACTATGTTGTTAGCAAAACAAGCAGCAACCTTGTCACCTTCCTTGTTCCAGCAAACTTCAAAAATCCCACCATTTCCAGTGTATGTTTTCACAATTTTTGCTTCCTTCACAGACCATATGTGCATGCATTTATCCATAGATCCACTGGCCAAATACTCACCATTAGGGCTGAATGCAACAGAGTATACAGGATCCCTGTAGCAAAAGAACCCCATTTTTCAATTATATTGTATTTTAAGCAATTTATGAAATCAAAAAAGTTTTGCTTGGTAGAGTCCCAGGTGCTCTATCAATTTAGAGGAATTTAGATAACCATAACCAACGAAGCAATGCTGAAAGATGGAAAAGCACACAGCAGAACATGCATGAGCATCTAAGCCAATAATGCAGAGGTATGGATTACTATAGCATTTGATGCTGAAAAAAAAAGTAGCGATCTTGAGCAGGAGAGAAGCTTATACCATTGCTGAGTGTAAGCGAGGAGATCAATCTCCAATTATGTATATCCACGATGTGACCCAACTTCCACATAATGGATGCTGACCCCCTAGGAAACGTAGTGTTTAAATAGTTCTAAAAAGTTCTCCATTTTCACTTTACAACAATTTCAGAAAAAATCTGACTCGTCTGGAAGTGGGAGGGAGTACGCGCTAGCGCGCTACAGAAGGCGCGCTAGCGCAATCATTTTGTCAATGTTTTAGTGGAGGTCAAAAGTGCATAATATCTCTCCAATTTTATAATCAAAGGGGATCTCATGGGAATTCCAACAGGATTTCATCTAAAGTGATGTGCCCTGATCTTGCTGTTTGAATTACTAGACTAATGCTTCAAATGTGACGTGATGTAATGTATCTGTAGCTTTAAGTTCGGTACCTGTGACCATTCAAGCTGGAGATGAGTCGCCCTAGTTCCACATCCCAAAGCTTTATTGTCGAGTCAAAGGAAGCGCTGCTCAGACAGACAAAAAGGGAGAAACAAAAATGAAAATAATAAGGGAAAAATAATTCTTTGCCTCCCTCCACAGCACAGTGCCCGCACTCACAACATGAGTGGTTAGGAGGCTCTTTCATTGCAATAATGACTAGAGAATATTAATCTGTAAGTGAGACTAGTTTTTGTATGTATCAGCCCAAGGTTGGAAGAAGACACTGTTCTCAAAGAAAGCAACAGAGATAAACCGGCAAACTGAAAAATCTAATAAAAATAAATTTATAAGGACTATCCATCTAGTGTTTCAGCCACATTCTCCATCCAAGTAAAGCAATATGCGTCTTCTAAGCATTGGAAAAAGTGGCAAGGCTTATATATAGTAGACACATGGTATAACTCAATTTGTTGTTTTTTTATAAGTAATTCAATTTCATTAAAAACACATAAGGGCCCAATCCTAGTATACAAGAAGTATACACAAGAATATAATATAACTCAATTTTAAAGATCACATGCCTCCTAGCCAGACTCTTTTTGATGGGGCAATAATTGGCTTTCTTGGGTTGGAGGTATAATGACAGTCTCAAAGATCCAAGACCACCACCACCGCAGAAAGGCTGGGGCAATGCATGGCCCACCTCCTTTAACTGGATATTGTAGTCAGTTCAATATGGTGAAACAAAAACATAAATATATTACTGTTGCACGAGCATGTGGGCATTGGCCTGACCATCAGCAAAGAAAAAGAGAATACATGCTACAATAAGTGACACAACGGAAGTAGACTAATTAGTTAATAAATTCTTCAAATGTTTTATCAATGATGTGTCATATTTATTTTTCCCTCTGCTGTGACAGGTTTTTTTTTTTTTTTTTTGAGTTTTGAGAAGAATGGAGAGTTTTTTGGTTTTGGGGTGGTGGTGTTGAAGAATACATCTAATGATGACCTAAAATTGGAACGTAGGAGACATCCCATATTAGAGTAGAGAACAACTGGCCTATAATAAAAATAGTTTATTTATACATCTGAATAAGTACATTTATTAACTATTGGCATGGCAAGCCGACGCTATAGAAACTATTACTGCCCCATCCAGTAACATATAATTCCCTGAATTAAAGTAAAATTAGGTCCTCTTTGAACTAAACCTCTTTACTCCACCATATTGTTACACTCAAATGTGAGACAAGAGCACATGTACCTTGCCAGCAATAACTGCTGATTAGGATTGTTAGTGCCTGGTCCTGTGGGACTCCATCGGATAGTATATATCTCCTAAAAAAAAATCAATTCATCACTAATAACAATCTAGGAATAAACCAGAAAAGCATGTAAAGAAAGCAGGGGAAATTAAATGACAAAAAAGAAGGAAAGCAGTACCTTAATATGCTCCTTTAAATCATGCAAATACTTGTCCTGTTTCATACTCCATATCTGTCAAAATTTTGTAGTGGTTGTCAATCCAGTCCCAGAAAAAGGTTGAAAGACAATTATTAGAGATCCCATTAAACATGGTTGTTCTATACTTTAAAAAAAGACATGTATCAAAAGTATGCGAGACCAGAACTAAATTAGAAATTTGAGTAATCAGGAAAACATGGAGTGGAGGCTAGGTTTTGAGCAAACAAAACCTAGCAGTTGGCAAGACATAAAATGTAAGGATCAATCCTAGCAGATTAAATGCCTAAATGTAACACCAAAAGTCGAAGTTCATAATCATAGGCAATCACCTTTGCAGTGTAATCATCAGAGCAAGAGGCCAACAGTGAACCTGTTGGATCCCATTTGATAGCATTAACTTCACCCTGAAACAGCACAAAAACATGAGTAAAAATCATTGTGTTAATATCAACTTCCACAACAATTTCCTTTTTAAAAAGTAATCGCAATTTATTAAAAAGTGCAAAAGGCGAAACCCAAATACACAAGTATAGAAAAGAAACACTTAGCTAGGAGTCACAAACTAAGCTTTAACTCTCTCTGTTTTTTTTTTTTTTTCTAGGGTAAATTACACTCCCCTTCTAAACTACCACCCCAATTACACTTGCACCTCCAAACTACGACTCACAACTACTCGGACTTATAAACTACCAAAATGTTTTGAGTTGTCCTTTCTGTCAAATTCGACAATTATTTTGGATGGAAATGGAAAGCATCAAACGTGTTAGACATGTGTGCCTGAAATATGTTGAAGTGACTAATTTGTCCCCATCATGTGGAAATGCATCACTTAAAAAAAAAAAAGGCTGACACAAAGTCTATTTAGATGATGGTGGCCGCTGCTAGGGACCTCTGTTCAGATGGGGGTGGATGCACCGCCAGTCCCCTCTATTCCATTAGGGGATGGCCGAGCAGCCACCCCCATGTTCAATCGAGGGTGGTCACAGCGGCTACCTTCATCTATTCAGATGGGGTGGCTTTTGCTAGGACATTCCCCATGTGTTTTGCTAGGGGTTGGCCACCTTTGCATCAGCTTTTATGTTTTTTTTAGTCACTATTTCTAAGACAGTATGATCTCGCACAAATAGGAGTAAATTAGTCACTCCAAAATGTCTCATACGCACCTGCAAGTCACACGTAACGATTCTCATTTAAAATAATGGCCAAATTTGACACCGAAGGCATCTCGAAACATTTTGGTAGTTCATAGAGTCATAGTTTGGAGCCTTGGAGGTGGTAGTTTGGGGGCGGGGGAGGGGGGGACAAAATGTAATTTATCCTTTTTATCCATTTTCCAGTGATAATAATTGCATGAGAAGGAAATTGAGGTACAGAAAATGATGGGAGTAAGAGCAGAAGACGCCTTGCAAACACCAGGTACTTATTTATTCATCATTTTAGCTAGGCAAGCTTCAAACTGAGGACTTGCCCTACCCCACCCCTTTACCACTAGAACCAAGTGCCAGGAGCATCCAAGCAAACAAGGGACAAGCACTCAAGTACACATATCAAAGAAGGCAAGAAATAGAGGTCAATACTTTGTCCCCACCATGGAACCAAACCTAAGTCGGGTAATTGTAGATACTCAACTATTCAATTTTAATGTATTTTTACTGATCGACTCTATAAAAATAAAATAAAAATAAATAAAAAAGCACTTTCCCCGCATTTGGAGGCCTGTTGGAAAGAAGAATGCACGACAGTAGATCACAGAAGAATCCATTGAAAGACATAAGTTAGTTTTCCATTAATGACTTACCAAGAATCTATCCCAAAAAGAAGGAAAGAAAGAAAAAAACTGACTCCTGAAGAATTGACATATACAAATTCATGCAATGAACATAGCCTTAAATTTAAGTAGGCTCAATAAGAAAAGGTTCAGAAACCAATGAGTTTCTAATCCTGCCATCTCCTAGGCGATTTAAGGAACTAGAGACAACTTTATAAGAGTAAGAGCATATACTGCCCAAAATTATGTCATTGCTCATTAAAAAATGCCTGAAGCACCAGGTACACAACAAGAATCCAAAGACAAAAAAGGGCTAAATTGTCTATCAGTTCAGGAGTTTAATTCAAGAGATGATACAGTGTAAACACAATAGGCATGAGAACTTTGAAAAGCTTTCGCATCACTAGGTCAAACCTGATGCCCTGAGAAAGTTTTGATTGGTCGATTCTCTCCAACCTTGCAAACATTTATTGTACTGTCAGTGGAGCATGTTGCAAATGAAAGATTGTTTCGCCAATCCACATCAAGGGTAGGGCCTGAAAAGAGAATTTAGCTTTGTTATCAATAAAAGAAAGAGCATAACCCAACCCCAAAAAAGGGAGAGAGAGAGAGAGAGAGAGAGAGAGAGAGAAGAAGAAGAAGAATAAGGAGTTGTCCACAGCATGATTACATAGATATTCCATATACCACAGAAATAATTGAAATAAAAAATTGCAAAGTGGGAACCTGAAAGAAATTCAAATTGTTGTTTCCATTCCCAGTCTTTATGTCCCACACAATTGCAGTTTTATCCACACTGCCACTAAGAAGATAGTCACCCTTCTTGTTCCACTTCAGAGAAAAAGATTGGACCCTTTATGTTTGTTTAATGTACTTCAACTCCTATCAAAGAACCGCACCAGTCAATACAGAAATTAATGTTATTGCAAATAAAAGGACCCATGTACTTTTTTTAACCTGCTAATTTAAACCACTGATAGGTTCAACAACATGTTACAATGTTTCAGTAACCAACTCACCATCTCTACTCCATATTCTTGTTTGTCCATCATAATAGAACCCGCAAGTAATGTCCCATCCCCCCATGAAAGGGCACAAGAAAGAATAAATACATGCAATTGTTCAATTAAAACTCATGCAATTCAATACCTTATGATAACAAATATGAAGTGAAAAAAAAAAAAAAAAAAAAAACTAGCTTGAATTTAAAATTGAATGGTATAAAAGAAGCGCATCAACTAGACACTCACATTCCAATCAAGTGTTGTTACATCCTTGCTTTTCTCATTCGTTCTACCTCTGAAATGCTTCAGCACCACAACATTAGCAGATCCATTTTGTGCACTAGAGCTACTAGGTCCATCCGCAATGGTCCAAATTCTTGCGCTTGAATCTCCAGACCTAAATATTGGGAAAAGATATGCATATATTTTTTCAGCATGCAAGCAGTTGGGTGCAAAGAGAAAGAAAAAAGTCAAAGAGCTTCTGAGTTGTGGCACTTTGTTATACTTGATAAAAGCAAAATATCTGTTCCAGCCACTCATTTGTAAGACTGGCGATAAAAAAGGAGGGTTTTAAAATTGGTACAAAAGAAATCTAATAACTTATTACCATTTTGGCCAACATGAGTTATGGTCCATATAAGAAGATCAGGATTTTGAACTGGAAGTGCAGACCTCAAGAAATTAGACAAAGAGGCGCCACACGGAGCAGATCAATTCAGCAAACCATACAGCCCCACTTTTTTATTTGATATAAGGAATCAGAAAAAGAAAAGACAAAAACGTAAATACTATTACAGCTAATTACTAACTCCAGTGCATTGATCTGGACAGGAAAGAAGAATGATATAAGCAACTTTTAACATTAATTGAGATAATTTGGAACACACTGATGAGATAATTCCTATTGAAAGCATCTCTTTTGAAGACATTAGACTCACCCAGATGCAAGCAGTGAACCAGATGGACTCCATGCACAAGCAAAAACCTGTTGGCAGTGGAGGAACAAATTCAGGGAATTACAATGCAACCAATTAAAAATGGCAAACAAATGCATGTCACAGGGATATGACCAAACCTCAGAGGTATGGCCTTCCAGAATTGTTACATCACAACTAGAAATGTCACAAGGCAAGGATGTTGAGCTTGTAGAGATATCCATTGGCTCTGGCCCTATTTAGCATATACACAAACATATTAAATGCTTACACGAGAAAATAATATACAATTAGCCACCTAACAGAACAGAAGATGTGGGTGTGAAAGGGTTTGCGTACGTTTGAGAAAGAGAGAGCGATCTATCTTAAACATACTACATAAAATTATTCTACCACGCGAAAAATGAGGTAAAATGCAAGGCCTACTGCAGACAATAAAGTAGCTATAAGAATGCAAAAACCATCACAAACTGTGCTTGCATGACATTCAAGTCTTATACTATATAGCACACAGTTACATTGTTGCACATGACATTGCATACATTTAATTCCCTTGTAGACCATCAGAGCATACAGCATCTGACTAGAAAAACAAAAAAGAAAAATAGGAAATGGATATTCGTAAATGAAGCACAGGCAAGACTACCAATTTGTGGCATTGTTGCAGGCTACATTGCAAGCACTAAGTCCACTTTCACCAGGACATAAGCCCTACAATTTACGAGTCCTTGGAAAGATCAGGCACCTAGAAATCCAGTCAAGATATCTGATGTGGAGCCTATTCAACAAGATCACAGTTATGGAAATACCATAGGCCCTTGGAACTGAAGAGCTATCTAAGGCAAAAGGCTTGGGCCAAATTCATACCACACATCTTGTATCGACATGCACCAATAACATTGCCAAATGCAGACCTGCAGATGCCCAAGCAAGCTCACAGTCACACATAATCAACATGTAATACAATCCTTGGTCTCTCAGATGCTGACAGCACACTACATTCACCTTTGAAATTAAACACAAACAACAAGACAATCCATTGTCTCCACTTCCTAAAATTTAGAATACAACTTCCCGCGCCAAAGCAAATGGACACTTCAAAAATAGTAAAGCCAAATACAAACTTAAACTAGCACAGAACAGAAAAATATCAAAGACAACCACAAAAAAAACTTCACTTCTACCAGTATGCAACCGTCTTTCTAACCAAATATGCGTATTCTCTATGTACACAACACAAGTTTTGACAAGAACCAATACACTATCATGAAATGTTCCATCCAAAGGTAATACTTCACAAGTTATCAAACTTCCACAGAGTTATCTGGATTGGGATTGTAATGCCATACATGCTTCAGAATGATGTCCACATGAGGATAAAACACAATTTCATAAATAAAATTGCAAGAGTAATGGCAGGCATAGATCACCTCCAAAAGTTCCATTTTCTTCATATTCCGTTATGACCTTATCTTCACACTTTTCTCTATTGAAGTGATCCTGTTGTGCCTTTTCCTTATCTTTACCTTTTTCTCGCTCCCTATCCTTCTCTATCCTCTCTTTATCCTGTTCTTGTTCTTTTTCTCTTCCTTTTTTCTCCTTCTCTGTTTCTTGTGCGTGTTCTCGTTCATTTTCCTGATTGTATTCATTATGATGTTTCCCATTTTCTTCAAATCTATCCTTTTGCAGATTTTCCTTCTTAGCTTTTATGATTTTCTGTAGTTCATAGGGATCCTTTGTAATAAGATCCAAAGGTTGTAGAAATGAGAAATCATCATCCATGTCACCATTCGTCTGGAGACCTAACAGAGATATAAATCAGCAGAAATTTCTGAAGCATGCATAATTCTAGAAAAAAAAGATATGAAATGAAAACAATCTCTCGCATTTTTTTTCCTCGTGTTAACTAAAAGAGATTAATTACATGAGTTTCAAACTTATTAATAAAAATGCTTACACTACTCAAATCTGCCTCCAGCTCAAGATACTGAATTCCTTTTTGAACAAATCTAACGAGAGCACCTGGTGGAACTAAGTTACCATCAATTGCACTTTTATTGATCCCGCCTTCGTATCCAAAAGCGAAAGCCGAATGTGTAAAACCTGGAGGAAATTATGTATAAGTTAAAGAAACAAATCAAAACAACGTGCGACCCTTGTATGTAAGTTGTTTAAAAGGCAAAACTATATAAATAATATCCCTCCCAATTTTTTTAATTTGTGATACATGGCATTTAAACTTCCAAATCTTGTGTCCGATGAGTGAAAAAGGCATTACATAAAGACATGAAGTGTATTCCCATAAAGTACAAAATTAAAACCAGAGCGCCAGTTACATTTCCAAACTCAACAAAGGCCAACATGAAATTACAAGATTATTCATTTCCTTTGTTAAACTAACAGTTACCATGCCTATGCTTCGTACTTCAGAAAACCATATAAATGGAGTGCTCATACTCATTCAAGTTATTTAATATTGAAGACTCAACAACTTTTTAGACATTTGACTTTTACAATATAAATTTAGATTTGAAAAAAAATTGTTTAGCGGTCAGCAATTCTCGACGCTAGATGTTCAAAATTTATTCATTAAACCAATCACATTTATTTTTGGGCTGCACTTTTGTCTTGATTCCAAGTTCATGCTAGCGTCAATATTGCATTCCCAGAGAGAAAAGACACCAAAGGGGTTTGGCAAAGACAGATTTGACCACCTATGCATCCATTGCTTTCTTACAAAGGGTGTTTTGGGGCATTGCTTAGCTGTCACTTGCAAATTAGCACCTATCTAGACTTGACGCAGCAGGGAAACTATCTAGATAAGTGTTACAGCCCTCAAAAATGACTGTCAACAAAGCTTGATGCTGGCATTAGAGTCATACTACAATTAGTGCTAAAACCGAACCATATCCTGACAAGCTGCCCCAGAAACCTTTTACATTAAAGCATGAATGCCATTGGTGGCCTGTAATAATCTTTTACTTAAAATGTCCCCAAGATTTTCCTCAATAAAGTTGAACTAGAGGCTTTTTTGGGCATCTTTTGGAGGTTGCATTTTCACATAAGCTTTTGAAAATAAAATGGAACCATTACAGCTGTGGTGACCACTAGGCCCATTCGGATTCTGGAGGCATACTTTCAAATGCTACAAAGAATATGGAATAATTCAATTCCCATGGGACTACCAGTCGAAACCCTAAGTTTTTCCAGTCCCAAGTAGGTCTCAGGCTACCCAAATTGCAAGCAATCCGAGCAGCTAATTGTTAGGGATCCAGATCCTATCTAATAAATCACAATTTATCTCAAAAGTTTAAGCTAATAAGAAATGATGAGTTTAATCATTTAATTAATATTTAACTATCTTATGTGTGCGCTCAAACTCGCTGTCAATAAGTGAGGCTAACACAAAGAATATTTAATGAAAATGGGAGGTAATTTATGGAGACAACGTTCGGAATGAAGACTTAAATACTTATTATAAAAACTAAAGCTAATAGGAAATGATAAATTTAATCATTTAGTTAATATTTTATCCGTATCATCTACTTGAGTTACCCAAACCCTTCATTTGACCATGCATTACTCATGTCAATCAAACGCAACATGGCCAAGGGTATGATTGTGATTGACACTCCAAAATAAAGGAATATCTTTTAAAAGGAGGCAAATCTAAGACTTGGACGCATCATATCCGACATCCACATCCAAGTCCACCTGTCCACATAACATTGCCTCTTATTGTGTCTTAAAACGTTAGATTAGCCCAAAGAGAAATTTTTTAGGGACCATCAAGGAACAAATTGATCTAACCCATAATTTTGTCCAATCTTGTAATCAATTGTTTGTGGATGAAAGGGGGATAAATGGACCCCCTTATGACATAACATTATTCAACTGATGAAGGAAAATAATAATAATTAATTATGTTACACAAAAGAAAGAGAAGAGACCCCATTTTGACAATAGGGATTTTCTTTTTTATAAAGATGACTTCACCTATGCAATAGAATTAACACACACCCGAAAAAAAAGGAAGTCTACCCCTTTATATGAACTGAATTAACACTACATCCTTTTTTTAAGTCTTTTTCCTCCTCATTTCTTTCACAATTTGTAGTTTCCTATATTAATGTGAAGATGTCTTTGGTAATTTATTTAATTTTAAAAATTAAGATCTTTATATGAAGGTGATTGTTGAGAAGTATGGGGTCTAGAAAGGGGATTGGTGTTCATAGGAAGCTTGAGGGCCTTATGTGGTGTGTCTTTGGAGGAATATTAGAAACAGCTGGGTGTCTTTCTCCAACCTTGTCTCTTTCAAGGTTGGGGACGGATCCGGCATTCGCTTTTGGCATGATGTGTGGTGCGGAGAAGTAGCTCTAAAGTACTCATTCCCATAACGTTCATTAGCCCGTAACAAAGAGGCTCCAACTCCTCTATCCACTAGAATGCGAGTTTCATCGGGGCAGTCTAAGATTGGGAGTTTGAATCCCTCAACTCCTTTCTCAATCTGCTAGGCTCCTCAAAAACCCATCTGGAAGAAGTGGATAATATGTTGTGGACCCCAAGTAGCAGACACGGTTTCAAAGTGAGCAGTTACTATAAAACGTTACAAACTGCAGAGCATTGTTAGTCCTCTTGGAAAAGTACTTGGAAGGTCAAGGCCCCTCCCCACATTGCTTTCTCCTTATGGACGACAGCAAAGGGTAGAATCCTCACTTTAATTCCTCATTTTAGTCTTAATTCATTTGGACCGTCTCTACTTGGATGTTTTGTCATTCTCACAATAAATGTATCAAAAAAGCCCGCATTTCGTAAACGAATCCTAAGATTAATTCAAGATTTACAACGCCTACTTTCCAAATAATCTATCTACCGCTTTTACCTCACAACTAAATGCCAACGGGCAACGAGGTCATGTAAAACATTGTGCGAATGTAAAGATAGGAAAACCGAACTCAACCAAAATAGTTGATAAATCACCCATTTTTCTATCCACAATCCGCATGCCCTAGTTTTCAAATCTATAAGATGTTGCAGTAAAGGCAATCTTTGTGTAACCTAATCTTTCCATAATAAGAAGAACCAGAATTTTTTTTTCAAAAAAAAAAAAAAAAACCCGAGAAAAGCTTAATAAAGCGAATGGAAATAAGCGCCTGACCTGATTCGTGGAGATAACGGAAAACTAGGTAGTTCAACTCGGCGGAAGTGATGGAGATCATCGTCGTGAAGCGCTGGGGACGGGGGTGCAAATGCACAGAGAGAGAGAGAGAGAGAGAGAGAGACTGTGTGAAGGGGTGTCTTAACAAATGCAATGGGCTCGTCCGACAGTTACTTGGGCCTGATCTATTCATGGGGAATACGGTTAGAGAGAGTGTTTTGAGCCTCTCCTTAACCCAAAAACAAAAGATGTATTTTGAGAATGGGCTGGGCTGGCCTAGGTTAGGGCTCTTGCGAAATATTCGGTCCAAAACTGAGTAGTCCTTTTTTTGTGCAACTCAAATTTGTATTCAGATTTACAAAAATAAAAAATAAAATTGTATTCAGCCTAAATAAGTCTCGGAGAAATGCTAATGAAAAACTAAAAACTAAAAAAACAAAATCCCCAATTCAAGCAATAGTGGAGGAGCACAGTATCGTAGACATCTCCAAAAAGATAGGCATTGATAGGTGAAAACAAGTAGAACTGAGTTTGAAAAACTAGATCTAGATCTACGAGCTTTTTAACTACAACAACTTAAATATACGCTATTGGAGCTGGAATTACCGCGGCTGCTGGCACCAGACTTGCCCTCCATTGGATCCTCGTTAAGGGATTTAGATTGTACTCATTCCAATTATTAGACTCATAAGAGCCCGGTATTGTTATTTATTGTCATTACCTCCCCGTGTTAGGATTGGGTAATTTGCGCGCTTGTTGCTTTTCTTGAATGTAGTAGTCGTTTCTCAGGCTCCCTCTCCAGAATCGAACCCTAATTTTCCGTCACCCATCACCACCATAGTAGGCCTCTATCCTACCATTGAAAGTTGATAGGGCAGAAATTTGAATGATGCATCGCCGGCACGATGGCCGTGCAATCCGTCGAGTTATCATGAATCATCAAAGCAATGAGCAGAGCCCGCATCGACCTTTTATCTAATAAATGCATCCCTTCCAGAAGTTGGGGTTTGTTGCACGTATTAGCTTTAGAATTACTATGGTTATCCGAGTATTAGATACCGTCAAACAAACTATAATTGATTTAATGAACCTCTAAAACAAAACTTCCAGAAACGGAGTAGAAGGCACCGAGCACTAGTACCAAAGGAAAGAGAGATAAGGACAAGGACAGGGATAGGGAAGGGGAGGAGGGACGATGTTTTGGTAGGTGGTGAATAATGAAAAATGAGTTTTGAAAAGTAACACTTATTATTTTCGCTAAAACTTTGTTCTAAAATACTAGATATTCACCATTCTCATAAAGTCTATCCTTCCCATCTTTTCTTCATGAAATTGTTCTTACACACACAAAAAAAAAAAAAAAAAAAGTGCACGTATCTCGCTTACTCTAATTTCGGTGTTATAGATTGTTAGGTTATGATCAAGGGAACCTGCATCTTTAAATTCTCAAAGAGAATCTAGACCTTTTGACAAAAACTAAGCTTGAGAATAAATTTTGCTTAGTTTTATTAATCACTCACCCGGTCACCCCTTTAAATAGGAAAATACAATGACATACTATATCTCTTTCGACATAACTCTTAGTTGAAGATAAACTCCTTATCTAAACTTGGAGATAAACTCATACGACAACTAGATTTAAGCAATAGAAACCTATTTCCATAAAAACACTACACCTTAGTTTTTTTTTTTTTTTTTTTTTTTTTTTTTTGACATGTCCACACAAGAGGGGGGAGGAGGGATTCGAACTAGTGACCTTCGCTTCATAAGGCGTGGTCTCTAGCTGATTGAGTTATCTCTTGGGGACCACTACACCTTAGTACTACATAGTCAAACTCTTATGTGAATTATCATAACATGGGGTAATAACACAAATGTAATTAGCACTTTTCTTAGGTCCTTTCAAATTTAACTGTAACACCCCATCCGGTTAAGACTAAGTTTTTTATTTTGTTTCTCGGAAGCATATAGCATTATAAGGTTTATCAAATTAAACATGAATGGGTTTATATATATATATATATATAGCCAGAAAATATAAAAGGAAAAGCTGATCGAATAAAAGAAAATAAACTCAATAAATTTTAGGTGGTTCGATGTATAATTTACATCTAGAGTTAAATCCTGCGATTTCATGAACTATATGACATGCAATGACACGTGACTTAATGTGATTATATGAATATAGAGAAAACATTACTGCTTGTATTCGACCCTTGATGACAACATCTTTTGAAATAATTTATAAAATCAACAACACGCATAACAAATAATTTATAAAATTGTAAAACTTTTGAAAGAGAGAAATGGAATAGATTAATGCTTACACGAATGAGGTTTTTCTTGGTGCTTGGTTTTTCCAGCTTGAGAAGAAATTGACAGAGTGTGTTAATTCTTGAGGAGTTGGGGCTGAAACGAAGGTTTGTGCGTGGTGAAATGCAAAAGCAAGTGGCGTGGGATTTTGAGATAAAGAGAGGTTTAAAGCTAAGCAGATTTTTTGGTGTTTTCAAATTCAAACGTGGATAAGATATATATTTAATGGAACGTATGTATGCATGCATGGATGATAAGGCTTGGCTTTTATCCATTTTACTTAGGGGTGGGTTATGGGTAGGTCGGTGTCTGGGCATTTTCGACCAAAAATAATTTCAACTTTTTCGGTTAATCAGTTAATAGGTGGTCAGTTAAATCAGAGAATTGTAGGTTACAAGTTTTTATTTTAAGATTTATTAACTTTCTTGTAACTACAGAATCAATAAATAATATGTTTTATAAATAAAAAGAAAAGGTAAATTCATGGAACACAAACTAAAATGACAACCACAAATTAGTTAGATAAACACAATAAAGAAAGTTACTAGATAAAATTTAAAATTCACTTGAAAAATTGGCTAACCAACAAAAAAAAATACTACTTATTAAACTGAACCGATGTCGAAACAATATTTTAATTCTACTTACCGACTGCTGGAAGTCAATTGTCAATCGGTGACGATTCGGTAGCAGTCGGTAAGCAATTGGTAGGCGATAAACGATTAATTTGTCCGCCCCTTCTAATAAGCCATCTTAAGCCTAATTAACCTGGCCTCCATTTCTAATGAGCTCATCATCGAGGGCTATTCTACAAGCTAAGATAGGATTTAAATTAGGGGTGTCACATGAATCATGTAGACAATTTTCAATCTTCAAATTTATTTTTTGTCATGTGTCTAAAATTGAAAAGAAAATGAGACAAAATTGAAGGAATATAAGCCGATAATGATCTAATCTCCTCAAGCTATCTACAATGGCTTATGCATTTTGAATATCTATGTAAAATGATTAATCGAACTTCTAAAATGCACATCCTTCCGGTTTTCAAATGTATTGTACATTTTGTCTACTATATATGTTTATCCAAATTAGAAAGCATCGTAGATTAATGATAAGTTTTTTTTTTTTTATAATTCTCTCCATTTTTTTTTTTTTTTTGTATGAATGAATAATATTTTATATCATCATAAACACCAATACAACTCACTTTAATAGTGCTGTACACTACAGAATCCAGACACTATACAAGTATCTTCCCATTGAAGAAAAAAAAAAAAAAAACAGAACCACCAAAGACAACCCAAAACTTTCCTTTAAATCCAACTCTGACAAGCAAGATTTCTTCCGTCAGTGTTGGATACCTTCCACAACAAAGAAAGAAGATTTAAATGATTTTAAAAAATAAAAATAGATAATCATAAAAAAATAAAAAATTAATTACATTTTTTTTTTAAGATAGAAATATAGAGAATACGGAGTAGTCTCTCGGAAAATGTTTGTCAAATGATTGGATTAGACCGATCAAAGACCCAAAAAATTCATCACAAAATCAACTTTAACATTTTTCAAGTCCTTCGCCAAACACATCCTAAACTATGACCTGTCCATTTTCGGTTGGAGTCCAGCCTGGCTAAGGGGCTCGTCATGGCCCATGGGCCACCAATACGAGAGAGAGAGAGAGAGAGAAAAGCAAAGTCAGGGAAAATCCCTTTAACCACCGGACTTTCTTGTGTATCGATGCCATTTTCTGGAAAGACATCGGAAAAACCGTTGGGTGTTTAGGCTCACGCATGATTTGACCATTCAAAATCAAACATGTATTTCAATCAAAAATTGTTGTGTTTGTTTATTATATACAAGCATCTTTCCTTAAAAAGGTTGTAATATTTGGAGATGTTGTCCAGCATAATGTAATAGATTTCAGTCTTTTTCAGGTGTAAACTGAGGGATTTTTCTGGGGTAGATCGATGAAGAAACTATAAAAAGTAAATTGACTACTTTCCAAAGCCGACAAGCACCACCAGAACAAAAGAAAAAGCACAAGGGCCAGTATGTGTACTCTACATCTACATGTCAGAAATTGGAGTTGGAAGACTGACCCATAATTGGGGGTCTGAAAGCAAGAACAAAAAGCAAATTAGGCAGGAAAGTTCTCGTGAAGCACAAAGAATAATATAAGGGCCCCCTCGTGAGATGTGTCCCTTGTTTGCAGGGTATACTCAATAATAACCCCACATTTGCCTTTTTATTCCCTTCACTGCCAAACAAAGCGTATAAGCTTTCCCAGTTTCCCTTCCTCTGCCTTTCTGTCTAGTTATCCTCTCCCCGCCCCCCACCTTTTTTTTTTTCTCCTCTCCATTTTCTCAAGAAAAAGAAGTAGAAGAAGAAGAAGAGGATCTCCCAATATGCAAGTGGGGTGGCTGCGGCAGTTAATGGTCGTGGCTTTTATCTCGTTGTTAGTCTGCGGAGATCAGAAGGAAGCGGCGGTGGCGGTTGGCGTAAACAACCGTTCACCAAATACGCGAGAGAAGCAGCAGCAACGGCAGCGTTTGAGGCATTCATTTGACGTGTACTTCTCAAGCAAGAGGAAAGTACCGAACGCATCAGACCCTCTCCACAACCGGTGAAGCCAAGCCATAGCTTTACTTTTGCTGTTATTATTATTGCTTAAGAGTTTTTTTCTTTTGATTTTTTTTTAGGGTTAATTGGAAAATGTGAAAGAAAAGAGGGATTTGAGAAGAATCACATGCACGGTCATGTTGGTCTGTGCATTTTGTCAATGATGAGGGTTGGGTTGTTGCTTTTCCCTATCCATGCTTTCAACTTTTTCCTGCTTCTTTAGGACTTTGATATCCATATATATTCTGTAATATTATTTTTATATATATACCAAAAAATGCGTTAAATATATATGTTATGTACGTATAATGTGATTCGAATATATCAAGTGATCATGAAACTTGGCCTTTTCTGATACGCTTCTGTCACCATTTTCCACACCATTTGTCTTTTGCAGCTTGTCCCTTTTCTCCCTTTTTGCATTTTTCTTCTTCTTCTCCTTTATTAATAATTGCTTCTACTTTTCTTTCTCTGCCTCAAGCTCTCCTGTTTGACCTTTGCTTCCTACACCACAATTTCCGGCGTGAGATATTTCCTCAGTTGGTGGCACAGGAGATTTATAATTTTATATACAGTCCGATCATTGATTAGGATGCAGGGTGAAATTTCACTATTCTGCTCCCTCTTCATTGATAATTTCAGGTGTAGAGATCTTCAAATGGTGTTCAAATGACAATTAATTTCGTATGATTATCTTTTTTTCTTGAAAAATCTATAGGGTATTGCCAATTTTACTACAAGAGTCATGTTTTTTTTATTTTATTGATATGGCATTTAAAATTTTTAAATGATATAATGCTATATGCATCTTTAAATGCAATAACTTGTTGACATTTTTTTAATATCTCTTATATATTATAATATTTTCTGAAATTGAACTTTCATGAATTGTTGGTTTTCACTTGTAAAAATATGTTGGATGTATAATCTAGATTAGTGATATATAAATAAATCAAATGTTATTAAGGGATCATTAGAGTCATTGAAATTTGTTCACCTTAAATATAAGGGATTAGTATTCTTATGGTAAATTGAGATGTGATAAATTTCTATGTGGGCTTTGTTTATAAAAAATGATTAATGTCAATATATATATAACCTCATCTTAGAAATTAACTATTAGATTTTTTGACTTATGTGGATTTCACACAAATTCAATGGTAGGTTTTATAAATCTAATAGTTGATCTATTGAATTTAAGAAAAATATTGACGTGAATCATTTCTCTTATTTATGATTCTATAATGATAAAAATTCAATAAGTTTTTCCAAGTAAAGGTTAGGTCCTAAAGTAGAATGCATGGATGTTTGTTAGTTTGAGCATGTTTAAGATTGAGCTAGGGAGTTAAAAAAAAATATTTTAGTACTTAAAAATTTGTGTCAAACAAAAAGGGGCGTGATATACATTTTTTCCCGTTCCTTCTTTCATCCTCTCAATTTAAAAATTATTATTGGATTTGCGGGGCTATGCTCACTGATTCAATGGTAATTTTTAAAATTTGGAGGATGAGAGATGGATCGAAAAAGAAATGAATCCTTAAATTTGGAAGGATGGGGAGATAGACAAAAAAGAAATGAATCATTTCCCAAAACAAAGTGCTTGTCCGTTTGGTAAAATAAAAAATTAAAATACACTTCAAACTTTTTTTTTTTATAAATATATTTTTTACTCTAAAATTTTATTTTTCAGCACAATTTTAAACATATTTCTAAATTAGAATATGATGTAAGTTAATTGTTGGTGAAGGAGCATGGAACCAATTGAGGAAAAACGGTTGGTGACGGTCGAAAGTGACAAGCTACAGGTAAATAGACATAATTGGTTGTCCATTTCACACTAGGGTTAGCTTTGCCAAAAAAAAAAAAAAAAAAAAGTAGAAACGAAATCAAATGTGTTAAATATACGGGAACTTCACTTACTTCCCATGAATTTTAGCGCATTTTGCAAATACCTTTTTAATGTTCAAAATCTCTCACTTTGGTGTATTGAATTTTGATTTCCTTTCAGTTACCCTCCTTCCGTTACGAAAATATATAAAAAACCTTTATACTCCTACATTTTAAAAAAATTCCAAATTTACCCCTAAAATTCCAAAATTTCAAATTTTTAGAAAAATTATTTTTTAATAAAAAAATAAGTGTATTTTAGTTCGATACATCAAAGTGAGAGATTTTGAACATTTGAGAAGTGTTTACAAAATGCGCGAAAGTTCATGGAAGTAAGTACAATTTTCCTTTATATATATATATATATATATATATATATATATAGTTAATTTGTAAAATAAAATTGGAGGAATATATAGAAAATATTGGCAAAGCTAACCCTAGCATTTCTCAGAAAATATCCCTTCAAGATTTGAAACTTAAAAAAGCCCTAAATTGCTCAAAGTTGTCTAGCCACCTTATTGACGGGATCACCTAAAAAGAAGGAAGGAAAGATCCATCTATTATTAACAATTATTCTTTATAACATGTTCTGTTCAATTGCATCAATGGATGGCTTATCAGATATTTCAAATTTTATGGATTATTATTAGGTTTGATACGGACACAACACAAATCTAATTTATAGCCAACTTCTTTCTTACGTGTAAAAAAAATTTGAATTTTAAATCAAACAAATTGTCTTTTTTCCCAGATTTTCAGAATCACAAAATCATTTCTATTAATTTTTTTTTTAAAAAAATAACACGTAAGAGAGAAGTTGGCCATAAGTTGAATTTATATTGTGACCTTAACATTTTCCTTTATATTGTGTTGTAGTTCTTAGTACACATGCAATATTTTATTGTCTTAACACTATATTCATAACATCACGTATATCACATATTTCTTTTCCATTGGCACCACTTTCTTTCTAATATAATGTGTTCCCATTAGATTAAAATTGAAGTATAGAAGTTATTAACTCCAAAATTCATGAAACTCCTTCAATTTTTTTTTTAAAAAAAATAAAGGAATATACCACTTAGTCAAGATGATCAAGATCAATTGATGAGAATAAAAGCTTTCTAATTAATTAGTTGCGTTGAAAAATCAGGAAAATTTTGGTATATGATTTATGCAACTAGGTATCTAGGGAAAGAGTAAAAAGTTTCAAGAGAATATAAATCTAACAAGTAGAGCTCATCGAGAAGCAAAATTGAAGCTAGTTTGACCGTTGAAAAAAAGTAGGGATGATCGATGACATAAGACCCCGAAGGCTCAGAACTCAGAAGCCGTGAGATTCCAAAGACCCTAAAGACCCTATCCTGCCATCCTCCTCAGTCTGGTCAAAAGAATCAAAACAAGCTCAGATATTCTCAAACCAGTCAAATCAAATAAGAAAGGCATTAATCTTTCCTTCCACTGTGGCGCATCAGGACATATGCTAACGCTCAAAATAGTTTTTTTTTTTTTTTTGGCACTATATGCTAAAAATATTTGCCAGTGTAAATGAGCCATGAGCCATATATATATATATATATATATATATATAATGTTTTTATATTTGGCATGAACCATAGGTCCATAGCATGTTACCAGTACACTCGTACACTCGTAGAGGCAGTGGCGGATCCAGGAGTTGATTTTATCGGGGGCGTCAATAAAATAATAAAATATAATGATAAATAATTTTTTTTCTCTTTATATATTATATTTTTATTATAATATGGTAAATACAATAATAAAAAAAAAAATTATACCACAATATATGTATCACAAAAAGCATATTTATATGCTAAATTGATATATTAGTTACCATGTAGGCACTAGTACAAAAGTAAAGGAAAATACAAAATACAAAGTGCCTAAAATTGCATTCTATGTAGTCTTAGAGAAACAAAATCATTAAGTATTAAATCTAAATTGAAGCTTTCAGTAATTCCCCTTTCAATGTAGACAAGTAAATTATCTTTAAGAAATTTATCTTTCATTTTGCTACGAAGTATTGTTTTAATAATTGTTTACTTCTCATACTCTAATAATATTATAATAAAATTATTAGCATCTTCCGATAGCTATTAGCCTAAAATGAATGAATAAAAAGAACAAATCTAAGATTGGTAATAATCTTCTGAACCTTGTTGATGCTTAAAAGAAAAAAAAAACAACAACAACAATATTGTTTTAGAATAAGATAAACAAAATGCCAAATATTGATAAATAAACATTAAATTTCTTGACCTTTTTTTTTTTTTTTTTTTTTTTAATGTGAAACCGAAACAGCCGGAGGAGTTTTTTCCTTTTTTATTTATTTTTTTTAAAAAAAACAAAATTTTGTTACCTGGGGCAATAAACAATTCAGCCAAAAAAATATATATATTTTTTTTAAAAAAAAATTTAACCCCCCAGGTCGCCCCTGCTTCTCTCCGCCACTGCGTAGAGGGTCTCAAATTTTGTAGCGATTAAGAACATGTTTAAGACTGTGTTTAAGAAATAAAGTTTTTAAGTAAAAAAAATTTCATTTTTAAACTTTTACCAAACATTTTGGCCATTTTTTGGCTTTTTAAATTCTTAAAAGCGCTTTTCAATTTTTTACCAAACGGATACTTTTTCTTCAAACGAATTTTTAGAATGTTAAATGCACTTTTAGACTCGTTAAACATACACAAAAACATGCCGTAAGTCATTATTTTCTTTTGTGGGAGACCAAATTTATTTTATCTCATACAATTAATATAACTCTTTTTTTTTTTTTTTGTGTGTGTAAGTTGACTGAAATTTGTACATAAGTTATGCGAAGAAATACTTCTTGTGTGGTAAAGGGGCTTAATTAAGGGTCGGGCGCTCTATTTGCAACCTTTCAGCCTTCTAAACTCTAGAGAGATAATGAGAAATTAAGGATTTTTGCAAGTTTTTAAACTTCCATTTTAAAAAAAGGTTATTTCTATATCCTAACCTTATAGAAATAACCTAACCTTCGAGTTATTTTCGAGATTTAGTCATATTTAGCTCATGTAGTGTTTTATTTCATAGATGTGTATAGGGTTGGGTATCGGTTAAATTAGTGTGAGTATACCCATTTTCGCCCATTGAACCGACCAAGTCGATTAAATTCGTTAATTAACCGACTTTATACTGATATGTATTAATTTTGACAATTTCTGTTAA
The DNA here is from genome assembly GCF_901000735.1 of Corylus avellana. Lineage (NCBI taxonomy): Eukaryota > Viridiplantae > Streptophyta > Magnoliopsida > Fagales > Betulaceae > Corylus > Corylus avellana. Next base: position 7,111,619 of record NC_081546.1, on the reverse strand, counting down.
TTTGGTTAATTGTCAGTCCGTTAAATTGGTTATTGGACATGTTTATAAGCACCCTTAACATATTCATTATCTTAGATTATTACAAATTGTCACTAATATAGATAAAATTAAATAAGAATTGATTAATATTGCTAGGACATTACCCTACCATACTTTGGCGATTATATTTTCGGTTAAGTCGATTAAGTCATTTTTGGTTCGATTCAGTTCAGTTACTAAAGCCGGTATAAATTTTTATTTGGACTATTGACAATCGGAAGTCAGTAGAGTCAGTAGGCAATCGGTAGATGGTAATCAGATATTTTGTCCACCCCGAAATGCTTGTGTTAGAAGTTTTGTAGGTAAAGTCGGGTTATTGTATGGAAAATTGTAACTTTAGGAATAGAGAGCTTGAGTCGTGTTGTATGGTATGTTCCATTTCGAGTTTTGTGCTGCTTAAGAGTAAATGTTTAGCATATAAATTTGTTGTTGTGCTTAAATTCTTGAGACCTTGAAGCGTAAATTAGGACGAAATTTTAGTGTTTTTTTTTTTAATTGAATAAGGAAAGTGTTATAGGGGAGGATCCTTACCACTTTTGATCCTAAAGGAAGAAGAAGTGGGTAATCATAAAAACGAAAATGGGGTGGGCTCTCCAACAACAAACCCAAAACAAACTACAAGAGTGCGACAATAATTACACAAGATAGAAAATTGGATAAACAAGTGACACGATCTTCTCAAGGGCCACTCAAGACGGTTACAGAAGCAAAAAGGGGTACAGACTAAGTCTGAACCCCCGCTAAGAACTAGCAACAACCACTGAAAAGTGATTGAAGCTGAAGGGGCATTGTAGTAGTCCATTGAAGGGACTGCAGCAAAGAAAGAAACCAGTACATATCCGGTTACAAAAGTCTCCACAAAAAGATCAACATGCCAAAGAGCAGGGAGACAACAACCCACCAAAAACACAAGCAGCAGAAAACACAACAAATTCATGTAAGGAATATTTTGTCTATTATGAACAACAAATTGATCGTTATTATTATAGTTTTTAGTTTTATTGTGTTTAAACTTTATGTATGGAATATTTTGTCTATTATGAACAACAAATTCATCAAGAGCTTCTTTATCAATTATTAATTTCTAAGTTTTGAATGTCTACCTTCATATTTTATACCAATCCTACGTAAGATTTGAAAAAGACTTAGGGTGCGTTTGGAAGTGCGTTTTTAAAAAAATAATCTGCGATTTTAAACTAAATCGCAACTTTAGGGTGTTTGGGATTGCGATTTTAAAAACGCAAATTTGAAAATCGCAAAAAAATCTGCGATTTCCATAAGCTGATTAGAGGGTGCTTATTTGAAAAAGTGCGAATTTAAAACAAAATCACGATTTCTATTAAAAAGATATTTGGCGCAATAGTTACCTTTTTTATAACGGAAATAAAAAAAATACCAAGAATACCCACTTAAAATATATTAAAACCCTTTTTTTTCTCTTCATCCTCTCTGTCTTGTTCATCATTATTGGTAATTTGGTCATGAAACCGCAATTATATGCTAATGTTATCCAAACACTCAATTGATAAAAAAAGTACTTTTTAGTATGTTTTACCAAACGCCTGTGCGATTTTAAAAAGTAGCGATTTTAAAAATGCAATCTTTAAAAACGCAATTTTTAAAATCGCACTTATTGAAATCGCACTCCCAAACGGGCCCTAAACACACTAAAAACGTTTGACAATGAATAGTTGTATTAAAATTAAAATAATTCAAACTAATCAATCTTTATAATTTTTTTTAGAAAAAAACCAATACTTAGATTCATAATGATAACTTGGAATTAATCCACCAATGGCATCAGCGGAGCAGATGACATAAATTATAGGATACTCTTCATTTCATTTGAAGTGAAAAATATTTAGTTAATTATAGTGGAAGGGTATTTTTGTCCATTCAAAAAGTAAAAAGACAAAAATATCCTTTTACTATAGCCTGAGGATCCTGTGCCGGATGACGCAGAGTTGAAAATTGTTCAGTTTGTTTTGTTTAGAAAGTTTAGTCAAGAGTAGCTCATCAGTTAGAACCACACCTAATGAAGTGGAGTAATGATGCTAAGCACGCGGCGTGCGTGGCACGCCCACGCACGCCAGTGCAAAAAAATTTTTTTTTTTTTTTAAAAAATAATGAAATAATAAAAAAAAAAAATTTGTGCCTATAGCGTGCATCACTGTTGATGCACGCCAGGCGTGCTTAGCATCATTACTCAATGAAGTGAAAGTGATTCTCATTCATTCTCTCTTGCAGGGACATAAAATAAAAAAAAAAAGAAATTAGGCGCCGACGACGAATAATGGCTTTCCATGCATGGAATAGTGATTTTTATATATATATATATATATATATATATTCTTTTAATTATATTTTATAATATTATAATACTGACGTGTATGAATCACTACCCTCCACATACATGTGGAGGGTCATGAAAAGAGTATAACGACAAATTCCAGCAATCTGACTTCATGGATGACGATTGGAGAAGCTCGATCGGCTCTTTCTGTCTCACATTAAAAAGGTAATGGCCGATGGCCGATGGGACTATCTCTTTGCTGCATGCTTTGTCATGGAAAACTTCTACTCTTACCTTGCTTTCTTCCTCTCTGTTTTCTTCATCATCATCATCAAACTTGTAAACTCCCACAACCAAAAACTACCACCGGCTCCATTTTCTCTGCCGATAATCGGCCATGCCCAGCTCCTTAAACAACGGCTCTACCAAACGCTGGACACCCTGTCGTTGCAGTACGGTCCAATACTTTACCTTAAATTGGGTTCCCGGTCTATCCTCGTACTATCTTCTCCATCCCTTGTCGAAGAATGCTTCACCAAGAATGACATAATATTTGCAAATCGCCCCCACACAATGGCAGGGGATCATTTCACTTACAACTCGACTGCTCCCGTCTGGGCCCCATATGGCCACATGTGGCGGAACCTCCGGCGCATCTTGGCCGTTGAGATCTTCTCTCAGATGAATCTCCAGAAGTCTTCCGTCGTCCGACAAGAAGAAGTTCACTCCCTTCTCCGCCAAATATACAGAGCCTCCAACAGAGGACCTCAAAGGTTGGAGTTAAGGTATTTGTTCTCGCTTTTGATGTTCAATATAATGATGAGAATGGTTGCAGGCAAGCCGTGTGTCGGAGAGGAGGCGGCGGCAAGCATGGATTTGGGAAAGCAAAATCTCAAGGAGTTTAAGGAGAATTACTCTGCAAACTTGTCAATTAATATATGTGATTTCTTTCCAGTTTTGAGGTGGGTTGGTTACAATGGGTTGGAGAAGAGTATGATCAGGCTGCAGAGGAAGAGAGACAGATGCTTCAGGCTTTTGATAGAAGAGATTAAGCAAAACAAAGCGAGTTTGTTGAATAAGAAAACTCTGATTGAAACTCTTTTGTCTCTTCATGAATCAGAACCTGAACTCTGTTCTGATAATGTCATAAAAAGCATGGTAATGGTAAGTGATCATATAAATCTTTCCCATTTTTGCTTCATAATGGTGGTTTTGACTACTCTTTTTTTTTTTTGAAATGGGTTTTTGACTACCTTCTGTACGTCTTGTCTTCACTGTGTTTTTTACATCATTTTTTTTTTTTTTGTTTTTACCCAAAGCAACTATCCAGCTCTGTAGCAGAACAGGATGCTCATGAAAAGTCCCACATGATCTCAGCAATTACATGACACCTTTAATCATACTATTTAGTGTAATTTTCTAGGAGTGTTTTTTTTTTTCCCTGTTACTATAAAATTTGTACCACTCAATTTATTAAATTCAATTCATTACAGCTCCTATAGGTAGGCAAATATTCCAACATATTTCAGTCTGGACCTCAAAATTTATTCCAACACCACTAGAGTATTTAATGTTAAAATATTGATTAAGTGATTAAATTTACTTATTCTTGTAAGTTTAAACTTTTAGAACATTTGTTAATTTAACATGGCATTAGAGTCAAAGGTCCTGACCGAAATCGAATTTTGACTATGTCAATTTGCCCCTCATTTAAATTAAATATTTTACGTGTTAAGTTTTACCTATTAAAAGGGAGTTTGAACCTACACATGAGGGAGAGTATTAAAATATTAATTAAGTAATTAAATTTACTTCTTTTTATAAACTTAAATTTTTATAACAACGAATAATTTAACATTTAATATGTTTCAGACGATGTTTGTTGCGGGAACAGATACAACATACACAACCATGGAATGGGCAATGTCACTACTCTTGAATCGTCCAGAGGCATTGGAAAAGGTTAGAGCTGAGATTGACAACCAAGTTGGGCATGGTCGTTTGCTAAATGACCTTGATCTTCCCAAGCTTCCCTATCTTCGCTGTGTCATCAATGAGGCACTCAGACTATATCCTGCAGTGCCACTTTTGTTGCCTCATTTCTCCTCAAAAGACTGCACTTTGGGGGGATTTCATATTCCAGGAGGGACGATTTTGTTGGTGAATGCATGGGGCATTCATAGGGATCCCAAGGTGTGGGAGGAGCCCAACAGGTTCAAGCCAGAGAGATTTGAAGCGTTCAACGGAGAAAAAGAGAGGTTCAAATTCATTCCGTTCGGAACGGGGAGGAGGGCGTGCCCCGGCGCCGGCATGGCCATGCGGACAATGTCATTGACATTGGGTACTCTCATTCAGTGCTTTGATTGGGAAAGGGTTGGAAAGGAGATGGTGGACATGAGCCAAGGCTTAGGATTTGTTCTGGCAAAGGCTGAGCCTTTGGAGGCTGTCTGTAGTCCACGCCCATCCATGATTAGCATCCTCTCCCAACTTTGATTATATCTTACCCGAGCTGTAAATAAATAAAGCTATTTGTAAACGTATCTAGGTTCCGCTCCATTACAAGTATAGTGTCCGAACTCGACTCGTTTATCGTTCCGATTATATTGTAAGATAAACATCTTTTCTTCTGTCCCTTTCTTTCCCCAACATGTCCCGTTGGTTTCAGTTTTTTATTTTAAATTTGTTTTCTTTTTTCGGTAGGTTCAATGTACTGAGGTGAGGTTGTAATACAACTTTCTCTTATCAATATTTGGCTGGATGTGACAAAATTTGTGGACAAAATTTTGGGTTTGATTCGATTTTATCTGCCTATGATTTCAACGCGACGTTTCATTCTTCAAATGTCTTGTATGGAGACAATTTGACACGTCATGATTGAGGCCTTGGTGAATCATTGATAAAGTATTCCCTTACGATATGAATGTTGGAGAACCAGACATATTTAACTCCATGAAGAAACCAAATAAGCATTTTTGCATGCTATAAGAATGGGCCATACGTCACAAATTAATGTTTATAGCGTACGTCACAATTGGGATAAAGGCAAGCAACCCAAAAAACACAAAGACATTTGAGACGTGATGGGTCTTTCCATAGCCCACGATAGAAAGGGGCGTGGCTGTATGGGCATCCAAAACACCTATTGATCTCTTATGATGGATTTGAGGCCTTTTTGTAATTACTATAAAGGCCTAATAAGTAATGAGTTAGATTATTCTCGGACATACCACATGGACCAAGCCTATACCTGAAAAAAAATAACAATGAGGAATTAATAAAATAGTGGTTTCGTTTATGACATACATCTACAAGATCAAGCCCTAAAGCTGCATTAATATTTATAATATAACGTGTTCTTATTTATAGGAGAATCATGTTGGATACGAATAAAATTCTAGTCTAAATAAATTAGTTAGATGATAATCTTTAATTATAGCTAGATTTCAACGATAGTCTTTAAGTGTGACTTAGTGATATTTTTCAACTATAAGTCAATAATAGTTTTTAACTGTGACTATTATTCTTGAACTCCAAGATATACTTTAACAATATATACCATCATCGGGGCTATAGTAAAAGTAGTGAATTGAAGGATAAGATATTGAGTTATATATTCAATTGGGTCTAAACTTTGGATCCGTGCAAAGCACATCCATCACACGGACCAAATAAGACTGGACTGCGTGGCCCCAAAGAATTAGTAACACATATGAGAATTCAAATTTCAGCCTTAATAGACTTTCACCACCGAAAATTGAGACCTGCACCACTAGGCCAACCTACTGGGGTCTTACTTCACTATACTAATAGCTAAGTTATTAGTCCTCTTCCAACCATGAACTAGCTTTTCTCCATGGAATTCATCCCTCTCTTCCTCAATCTTTCTCCTTTCTTATTCACTCTCAACTATTCCTCTCTCGATTTCTCTCTCCTTCGCAACATGAGCACAATAAGACAAGTGTGGTGGTGGCAACACTCACAAGTACAAAAATGGTGGTTTTTTTTTTTTGGCTTTGTGTAACAGTCTGAGTTACCAGCGAGTATGGTGACAATCTTCGGTAAAATACCATGGAGTGTATATTAAAAATGAATTGGACTTGTACTTAATTATTCTATTAGAATTTTTTTGGTTGGGATCCCGATCAATGTAAATGAGCCAATATATATATATATATATTTGGCATGAACCATAGGTCCATAGGTACTGGTATATGCTCGTAGAGGGTCTCAAATTTTGCAGCGATTAAGAGCATGTTTGAGATTGTGTTTGAAAAATAAAAATTTTAAGTCAAAAAATGTTTTTTTTTTTTTTTTTTACAAAATCTTAAAAACACTTGTAGATGTAGTCTCAAATTTTGCAGTGACTTAGAGCATGTTTGAATTTGTGTTTAAAAAATAGAGTTTTTAAGTAAAATTTATTATTATTTTTTTTTCCAAAAGCTTCATTTCTAAGCTTTAGCCAAAAATATGTTTTGACCTTTTTTTTTTTTTTTTTTTTTTGCTTTTTGCTTTTTTGACTCTTAAAAGCACTTTCAATTTTTTATCAAATGGATACTTTTTTTTTTAACCGAACTTTTTGAATATTAAACGCACTTTTAGGCTCCTTAAACGTACACCAAAACATGCCCCAAGTCATTATTTTCTTTTGTGGGAGACCAAATTTATTTTATCTCACACAATTAATATAATTCCTTTTTTTTTTTTTTTTTTTTTTTTTTGTAAGTTGACTGAAATTTGTGCATAAGTTATGCGAAGAAATACTTTTTGTGTTGTAAAGGGGCTTAATTAAGTGTTGACTCTCTATTTGCAATCTTTCAACCTTCGCAACTCTAGAGAGAGAATGGGAAATGAAGGGTTTTTGGAAGTTTTTAAAGTTCCATTTTTTTTTTTTTTAAAAAAAAAAAAGGTTATTTATATATTCTAACCTTATAGTATTTGGGGTGCTTTACGAGATTTAGTCATATATTAGCTCATGTAGTGTTTTATTTTCATAGATGCATGCGTACAGGACAGGGTATCAGTTAAATTGGTGTCAGTATACCCATTTTCGCCTACCGAACCGATCAAGTTGATTAAATCCGTTAATTAATCGACTTTATACCGATATGTATTAATTTTGGCAATTTCTGTTAATTCGGTTAATTGTCGGTCGATTAAGTCGGTTAACTTTTATTGGCCAAATCTCTTTTTGGGCCAAGCCTATTTTTATGAGCCAAATCTCAAATGGATTGTTTTTATTTATTTTTTTTTTGTGGCCCAAATGGTTTTTTTAGGGCTAAGCAAGTGTTCATTGGACATGTTTATAAGCACCCTTAACATATTCATTATCTTAGATTATTACAAATTGTCACTAATATAGATAAAATTAAATAAGAATTATTAATATTGCTAGGACATTTCCCTACCATACTTTGGCGATTACATTTTCGGTTAAGTCATTTTTGGCTCGATTTGGTTCAGTTACTAATGTTGTTATAAATTTTTATTTCGACTACTGACAACCAGAAGTCAGTATAGTCGGTAAGCAGTCGATAGCGGTCAGTAGGCAATAATCGGATATTTTGCCCACCCCGAGATGCTTGTGTTAGAAGTTTTGTAAGTAAAGTTGGGTTATTGTGATGGAAAAATGTAACTTTAGGAATAGAGGTGTAACATCCCCAGCCCGTTAAGGCTGAGTTTGCCACTTTTCTTCTTTTATAACAAAAGTTCTTGCAAAGATCTATAAGGTCTATCAGAGTATTTGATTTTAAAGGATACAATAAATATATAAAACATCATTCAAAAGATTTTATTACAAGCGAAATTAGAAAACATTAAACTTTAGTTGCGAAAAATCATATTATGACAATAATTGATATGAAAAGACTTTGAAAGTTAATAATTATTCCCGCCCCAATTCCGGCCTTCTATTCCAGCGTCCTTTCTACCTGAAAACAAGAAATAAAACTGAATGAGCCCAAAAGGGGGCCCAGCAAGTAAAATTCACAACCATAAATAGTTTTGCTCCTTGTTCTCAGTTTTGATAATCGTTTTCTCAAATAAATATACATCCAGCCATAATAATAATACATGTATGTACGGTTGTATCTTCCGTAGCATATACGTACTATTACATCATCATCATAATGCATCGCTATAAATCATCTTTATAAATCAACATAGTATATCATCGTTGAAAATCATCATAGTATATCATCATTGAAAATTATCATAGTATATCATCGTTGAAATTCATCATAGTATACCATCATTGAAAATCATCATAGTATATCATCGTTGAAATCATATTATCGTTTTCTCATATTAGGGCCCATGTACACTATTACCCCTGTGTACGAGAGTTGCGGGTCCTTGTGACCATGGCACTGAACTGTGGCCTCAGCCATGCCCGACCGTTAATTAACTCTTTTCTTGGTGCACTCAATGGTCATGTTGATGGAATACCACCTTCTGGCATAGCCTCCTTCAATGGTTTCGCCTCCATCCGAGTATCGGTACCGAACTCCTCTCATCCTTACTTATCTTGGGGCCAAAAATACTCTCCTCCATACATGTGCCCTCATTTCATAAACATTTAACTCATTTCTTATACTTCTCTTTGTACTTCTTTTGATGCATCTTAGGGCAACATGTAGGAGGTTTATCATCATTCTTCTTTCTTATAATCATCATTATTTCTCAACTTTCTTTTCTTAAAATGGAAACATTTTCAAATATAAACTTGTTGTACTTAGAAAGCGTTTAAAGAAATAGAAACTTTCTAAATAATTCTTTTAGAAATGCTTCATGCATGCAACATATATCCATGACAGGTAAATAAAATAATCATTTACAGTTTGATACAAGAATAAATAAATAGCATGACATGAAGTAATTTTAGAAGGGGTAGTGAATTTACTTACTTCTAAACTGAAGCTAAAAGTGGTCTGAAGGATCTAGTTGCTCCAATCTGACTAACACTACTAGTATATCTTTCAAACTAATTTCTCAAGTCCGTTCTCTCTCGTATTCTTTCTTTCTTGCAACGCTTTGTCTCGCCCTTTCTCTCTCTGTTTCGTGTAAACACTTTCAGAAAGAAGAAAGACCGAGTAGAAAAAGGAAGAATGAAGAATATGTGGAAGAGAAGGGAGAGGAGTAGTGAAATTTGTGAAGGGTGAGGACTCTATTTATAGGAAACCATCTCCATCTACCAATCTTCATCTACAAACCTTCATCCACTAATCTCCATCTATAATTCTCCATCTACTAGTACTTATCTATAAATCTCCACCTACTAGTATCCATCTATAAATCTCCATCTACTAGTATCCATCTATAAATCTCCATCTACTAGTACTTATCTATAAATCTTCACCTACTAGTATCCATCTATAAATCTCCATCTACTAGTACTTATCTATAAATCTTCACCTACTAGTATCCATCTATAAATCTTCACCTACTACTACCCATATATAAATCTCCATTCTACTAGTACTATTATACCTACCATTGACTATTCTACCTTGCATTTTACTATTCCATCTACCAACACTATTATATCTACATTTATCCATCTACAATTTTTCTTACCATTTACTATCCTATTATTTCACCAATTACCATTCTCTAATTACCACTCTCTGTAATTAGAGAATGGTAATTGGTGAAATAATATGATAGTAAAATGGAAGGTAGAATAATCAATGGTAGGTATAATAGTATCAGTAGATGGAGATTTATAGATGGATACTAGTAGATGGAGATTTATAGATAAGTACTAGTAGATGGAGAATTATAGATGGAGATTAGTGGATGAAGGTTTATAGATGAAGATTGGTAGATGGAGATGGTTTCCTATAAATAGAGTCCTCACCCTTCACAAATTTCATTACTTCACTCCCTTCTCTTTCACATATTCTTCCTTCTTCCGTTTTCTACTCGGTCTTTCTTCTTTCTCTAAGTGTTTACACGAGATAGAGAGAGAAAGGGCGAGACAAAGCGTTGCAAGAAAGAAAGAACACGAGAGAGAACAGACTCGAGAAATTAGTTTCAAAAGATATACTAGTGGTGTTAGTCAGATTGGAGCAACTAGATCCTTCAGACCACTTTTAGCTTCAGTCTAGAAGTAAGTAAATTCACTACCCCTTCTAAAATTTCTTCATGTCATGCTATTTATTCATTATTGTATCAAACTGTAAATGATTATTTTATTTACCTGTAATGGAGATATGTTGCATGCATGAAGGATTTCTAAATGAATTATTTAGAAAGTTTCTATTTCTTTAAATGCTTTCTAAGTACACAAGTTTATATTTGGAAAAGTTTCCATTTTTTAGAAAAGAAAGTTGAGAAATAATAATGATTATAAGAAAGAAGAATGATGATAAACCCTCCTACATGTTGCCCTAAGATGCATCAAAAGAAGTACAAAGAAAAGTACAAGAAATGAGTTAAATGTTTATGAAATGAGGGTACATGTATGGAGGAGAGTATTTTTGGCCCCAAGATAAGATGAGAGGAGTTCGGTACCGATACTCGGATGGAGGCAAAACCACTGAAGGAGGCTATGCCAGAAGGTGGTATTCCATCAACAGACCGTTGAGTGCACCAAGAAAAAGAGTTAATTGACGGTCGGGGCATGGCTGAGGCCTCAGTTCAGTGCCATGGTCATAGGACCCGCAACCCTCGTACACAGGGGTAACAGTGTACATGGGCCCTAATATGAGAAAATAATGATATGATTTCAAAAATGATATACTATGATGATTTACAATGACGATTTATAACGATGATATACTATGATGATTTACAATGATGATTTATGACGATGATTTATTCATAGACGTAATAATATGTATATGTTACGGGAGATGCAACTGTACATACATGTATTATTATGGCTGGATGTATATTTATTTGTGAAAACGATTTTAAAAACTGAGAACAAGGAGTAAAACTATTTATGGTTGTGGATTTTACTTGCTGGGCCCCCTTTGGGCTCATTCAGTTTTATTTCTTGTTTTCAGGTAGAAAGGACGCTGGAATAGGAGGCCGGAATGGGGATGAGAATATTTATTAATTTTCAAAGTCTTTTCATATCAGTGATTGTAATAATATGATATTCCGCAACTAAAGTTTAATGTTTTCTAATTTCGCTTGTAATAAAATCTCTTGAACAATGTTTTATACATTTATCGTATCCTTTAAAATCAAGTACTCTGATAGACCTTATAGATCTTTGCAAGAACTTTTGGTTGTAAAAGAAGAAAAGTGGCAAACTCAGCCTTAACGGGCTGGGGATGTTACAATTTTGGTATCAAAGCAAAGGTTATAAGGTTCTGCAGACTTTTTTTTTTTCAAAAAAATAAATAAATAAATAAATTTGAGTTAATGGGAAGACACATTCCGGCCAAGTAGAGTCAGTCATTGTAGTCACTACTAGATAATACAAGATTATTGTCTAAATTGTTTAATGGTTGTTATATTATCGATTATGAAGAAATGGCGTCCCCGCCTCACAATAACCAAGATGGCAATACCGCGTTCAACAACTCCGGAAATGGAGACAACACTATCATCAATTATGAGTCAAGCCCTGTAACAACGTTGGCAACTACTCTCATGAACCTGCTAGACAAGGCCCGACGCGGGAAAGGATCCACTAGCGAAGGACAACAAGGTTGCACATTCGAAAGATTTCGTCGGCAGCAACCCCCTACCTTTGAAGGAAATGCGGGTGCAGAAGTTGCAGAAAACTGGTTTCTGCAAACAGAAAAGCTGCTAAAGGTGATGGACTGCGCCGATAATAAGATGGTTGGGTATGCTACTTACCTCCTAAGTGATCAAGCAAATCGGTGGTGGGAAACCAAGGAGGCACAAGTACGAAGCCGGCTAGTACTAAAGGAAGAGGATCCCATTCCCTGGGAAGAATTCAAGAAAGAATTTTATGAACGATTCTTTCCTCAGACAGTTCGACAAGCCAGGGCCCAAGAATTTACGGACCTAGTTCAAGGGTCAATGACGGTAGAGAGATATGCTGCCAAATTCATCGAACTATCACGATTTGCCCCTTATCTCGTGTCAACTGGAGAGCTAGAAGCGAGGAAGTTTGAAAGAGGACTGCAACCACGCATTATGAACCTTGTGGTAGGATTCCAGATTGGAAACTTATCAGACCTCATCAACAAAGCTGCAATAATCGAGCAAACCCAGAATGCAAATTCAGGGTATTCCAACCAAAATGCAAATTCGGGGTATCTCCACCAGAGGAAGAGAAATGTTCCACAATGGAACCACTCAGGAGAGCAACCCAGTAAGAAGCAATTTCACCAAACCCCACAAAGAAATTTTACACCACAACAACCCTGTCAACCCGGAAATGGTGGTCACCGTGCACCATGTCAGAAATGTGGAAAGCCTCATGCCGGGAACTGTCTGTTTGGGCAGCTGGTATGTTACAGATGCGGGAAACCTGGACATATCCTAAGGGATTGCAAGGTCCCTCCCAACAACCTAAGCGGTCAGAAACGCCTTGACGAACAGAAGAACCATGCAACTGCTCGTGTTTATGCTCTAACGCCTGGTGATGCTTCAGCGTCCAATGAAGTGGTGGCAGGTACCCTCCCTATTTCTAATGGTATAGCTTCCGTTCTTTTTGATCCTGGAGCAACGCACTCATTTGTGTCATACTCCTTTGCTAGAACAAGTAACCTAAAGCTAGAATCATTAGATGTAAGCTTATCAGTGGCTACCCCCGTAGGAAAGACAGTCGTATGTACCTCGGTAGTTAGACGTTGTCCTGTACCAATTAAAGGTCATGTCATGCCAGCAAATCTTGTAATATTCGAGATGAGCGGGTTTGATGTCATCTTAGGAATGGATTGGCTATCCATGTACCATGTGTGCGTGGATTGTTTCTATAAGGAGGTAATATTTAGACCGTCGGGAGATGAAGAGTTCAAATTTTATGGAGATCGAACTATCAACACGCCTAAGTTGATATCCGCACTGCATGCAACTCGATTAATTAAGAAAGGCTGTTTAGGATTTTTGGCATGCGTAACAGAGGAGAAAGCAGAAGCAAAAGTCGAAGAGATACCCGTTGTACGGGAATTTACAGACGTTTTCCCGGATGAATTGCCGGGAATACCTCCCAATAGAGAAATCGAATTCACTATAGATCTACTACCAGGCACCGCACCCATATCCAAGGCTCCTTATCGAATGGCACCACGAGAACTCGCGGAGCTTAAGGATCAACTGCAAGAACTACTCGACAAAGGTTTTATTCATCCGAGTGTATCACTATGGGGAGCACCTGTTCTATTTGTGAAAAAGAATGATGGATCTATGCGATTATGTATTGACTATAGGGAATTGAATAAGGTTACAATCAAGAATAAATACCCGCTCCCAAGGATTGATGATCTCTTCGATCAACTCCAAGGGTCGCAAGTATTCTCTAAGATTGACCTTCGTTCCGGTTATCATCAACTCAAAATTCAGGAGGAGGACGTACAAAAGTCAGCGTTTCGGACAAGGTACGGACATTACGAATTCTTAGTAATGTCTTTCGGTTTAACTAATGCTCCAACTGCATTTATGGACATGATGAATCGAGTATTTCGAGAACTTGTTGACCTATGCGTGGTAGTATTTATCGACGACATCTTAGTCTATTCAAAGACTAGGGAGGAACATGAAGAGCACTTGCGAATGGTGTTGGACATCTTGATGAAGCAACAACTTTATGCGAAGTTCAAAAAGTGTGAATTTTGGTTAGACAATGTGACTTTCTTAGGTCACGTTGTCACCAAGGATGGAATAGCAGTGGATCCAAGTAAAGTGAAGGCGATAGTCAATTGGGTACAGCCGTCAAATGCCCATGAAGTACGAAGTTTCTTAGGACTTGCTGGCTACTACAGGAAGTTTGTAGAAGGATTTTCTAAGCTGGCGGTACCATTAACCAGATTAACAAGGAAGAATGAAAAATTCCAGTGGACGGAGGATTGCGAGCGAAGTTTCCAAGAGCTGAAGCGACGGCTAGTCACCGCACCAGTTCTCACTCTTCCATCAGGGACTGGTGGATTTGTAATTTATAGCGACGCCTCTCTTAAAGGCTTGGGTTGCGTGCTGATGCAATAAGGGAAGGTTATCGCTTACGCCTCAAGACAATTGAAGACCTACGAACGTAATTACCCAACTCATGATCTTGAGCTAGCCGCAGTAGTCTTTGCTTTAAAGATATGGCGACATTACCTGTACGGAGAGCATTGCGAAATCTTCACAGATCACAAGAGCCTGAAGTATTTCTTCACTCAAAAGGAGCTCAACATGAGACAAAGGCGCTGGTTGGAACTACTAAGCGACTACGACTGTAAGATCAACTACCACCCTAGAAAGGCGAATGTAGTCGCTGACGCCCTCAGCAGAAGAACCACGGATGGAACATTATCGACCACATTCACGATGCAACAAAAGTTACTCCTTGACCTGGACAAAGAAGGAATAGAGATAATTCAATCTTGCATGAGCAGCCTAACCCTGGAGTCAACCTTATTGGAACAAATCAAGACAGCACAGCTTTCAGACAGCGAGTCATCTATAATTCGTGAAGGAGTGGAGAAGGGGATACAGCCAGATTTCCAAATCTCCAAGGATGGAGTGTTAAGATTTCATGACCGAGTGTACGTTCCCAATGATGCAGAACTGAAGAAGTTCATCTTATCAGAAGCCCATCAATCCTTATATACAGTCCATTCGGGAAGCACGAAGATGTATCGAGACTTACGCAAAAGCTATTGGTGGAATGGAATGAAGAAGGATATCGTGCAATACGTGGAGCGATGCCTTACGTGTCAACAAGTTAAGGCAGAACATCAAAGACCTGCAGGGCCTTTACAACCTCTCCCTATTCCTGAATGGAAATGGGAACGTATTTCGATGGACTTTGTGTCTGGTTTTCCCAAGGCTCAAAGTGGTCAAGATGCGGTTTGGGTCATTGTTGATCGGTTAACTAAAACTGCACACTTTCTACCGATCAAGATGAATTACAGTATGGATCGGCTCGCAGAACTCTACGTCAAGGAAATAGTACGGCTACATGGAGTTCCCGTATCCATTGTGTCGGATCGAGATCCAAGATTTACCTCAAGATTCTGGCGGAGTTTACAAGAGGCAATGGGTACAAGGCTAACTTTCAGCACAGCATTTCACCCTCAAACTGACGGGCAGACGGAACAGACAATTCAAACCTTGGAGGACATGCTGCGATTGTGTGTTCTTGATTTCAAAGGGAGTTGGATCCAATATCTTCCGTTGATAGAATTCGCCTACAACAATAGTTATCATGCGAGCATTGATATGGCGCCTTATGAAGCCTTGTACGGGAGAAAGTGTAGGTCGCCGCTATATTGGGACGAGGTAGGAGAGCGGAAACTACTGGGGCCAGAAATCATCCAAGATACATGTGAGAAGATAACAGTAATAAAGCAGAGATTAGCAACAGCTCAAAGTCGACAAAAGAGTTACGCTGACGCGAGACGACGAGAGCTAGAATTTGAAGTCGGCACAAAGGTCTTCCTCAAGGTTGCTCCTATGAGGGGAGTAATGAGATTCGGGAGAAAAGGAAAGTTGAGTCCCAGGTTCGTTGGTCTTTTTGAAATTCTTGAGAAAGTTGGGGCGGTAGCTTATCGTTTGGCATTACCCCCGAACTTAAGTGAGATTCATGACGTATTTCATATATCAATGTTGAGGAAATATGTTCCGGATGCAACACATGTTTTAGAAAGCGAACCCCTTCAAATCCGACCCAATATGACGTACGAGGAGACACCAACAAGAATACTCGATAGGAAGGATCAAGTCCTTAGAAACAGAAGTATATCGGTCGTGAAAGTTTTATGGAACAATCACTCAATAGAGGAAGCTTCGTGGGAACTGGAAGAAAGCATCTGTAACAAATACCCCTATTTGTTTGACTAAGTTCCTTGTAAAAGTCTTATTTTATGATTGAAGTACGTAGAATATCATAATTACGAAAAGTTATAAATAATTGATTGATGACTATGATAGGATTTACATTCATGGATAAAGTGATAATTAGATTTTTAATTTCGAGGACGAAATTTCAATAAGAAGGGAAGATTGTAGCACCCCGGAATTTTCAAAATATTTAAATAGATTATTTTGATGATGATGTTATTTTGATATTCATTTTAGCCTATGATTTTAATTCTTGGGAAATTTATGATATTACCGAGAGTGATAATTAGAGAATGGTAATTGGTGAAATAATATGATAGTAAAATGGAAGGTAGAATAATCAATGGTAGGTATAATAGTATCAGTAGATGGAGATTTATAGATGAATACTAGTAGATGGAGAATTATAGATGGAGATTAGTGGATGAAGGTTTATAGATGAAGATTGGTAGATGGAGATGGTTTCCTATAAATAGAGTCCTCACCCTTCACAAATTTCACCACTTCACTCCCTTCTCTTCCACATATTCTTCCTTCTTCCGTTTTCTACTCGGTCTTTCTTCTTTCTCTAAGTGTTTACATGAGACAGAGAGAGAAAGGGCGAGACAAAGCGTTACAAGAAAGAAAGAACACGAGAGAGAACGGACTCGAGAAATTAGTTTCAAAAGATATACTAGTGGTGTTAGTCAGATTGAAGCAACTAGATCCTTCAGACCACTTTTAGCTTCAGTCTAGAAGTAAGTAAATTCACTACCCCTTCTAAAATTTCTTCATGTCATGCTATTTATTCATTATTGTATCAAACTGTAAATGATTATTTTATTTACCTGTCATAGAGATATGTTGCATGGATGAAGGATTTCTAAATGAATTATTTAGAAAGTTTCTATTTCTTTAAATGCTTTCTAAGTACACAAGTTTATATTTGGAAAAGTTTCCATTTTTTAGAAAAGAAAGTTGAGAAATAACAATGATTATAAGAAAGAAGAATGATGATAAACCCTCCTACATGTTGCCCTAAGATGCATCAAAAGAAGTACAAAGAAAAGTACAAGAAATGAGTTAAATGTTTATGAAATGAGGGTACATGTATGGAGGAGAGTATTTTTGGCCCCAAGATAAGATGAGAAGAGTTCGGTACCGATACTCGGATGGAGGCGAAACCACTGAAGGAGGCTATGCCAGAAGGTGGTATTCCATCAACATGACCGTTGAGTGCACCAAGAAAAGAGTTAATTGACGGTCGGGCATGGCTGAGGCCACAGTTCAGTGCCATGGTCACAAGGACCCGCAACCCTCGTACACAGGGGTAATAGTGTACATGGGCCTTAATATGAGAAAATGATAATATAATTTCAACGATGATTTACTATGATGATTTTCAATGATGATATACTATGATGATTTACAATGATGATTTATAGCGATGCATTATGATAATGATTTATAAAGATGATTTATGACGATGATCTAATAATAGACGTAATAGTACGTATATGCTACGGAAGATGCAACCGTATATACATGTATTATTACTATGGCTGGATGTATATTTATTTGTAAAAACAATTATCAAAACTGAGAACAAGGAACAAAACTATTTATGGTTGTGGATTTTACTTGCTGGGCCCCCTTTGGGCTCATTCAGTTTTATTTCTTGTTTTCAGGTAGAAAGGACGCTGGAATAGAAGGCCGGAATGGGGATGGGAATAATTATTAATTTTCAAAGTCTTTTCATATCAGTGATTGTAATAATATGATATTCCGCAACTAAAGTTTAATGTTTTCTAATTTCGCTTGTAATAAAATCTCTTGAACAATGTTTTATACATTTATCGTATCCTTTAAAATCAAGTACTCTGATAGACCTTATAAATCTTTGCAAGAACTTTTGGTTGTAAAAGAAGAAAAGTGGCAAACTCAGCCTTAACAGGCTGGGGAT
>NC_081546.1:7080799-7093280 GCF_901000735.1 Corylus avellana | reverse complement strand
TTAAAATTTCTCCAAACTTTATTAAGAGATTGAGACTTCACTTATTTGAGGTGCGGTGATGTGAAATACCAGAAGTTCAAGTAGACCCACCAAGGCCTACTAGCCCTCCGGCCCAAGGCCCCCTACCCCTCAGCATTTTATTTTTCTAACCCACTTGGTAAAATTCAAAAGCCGATATCCCGAAGGATAAGAAGAATGATCCAAAAAGAAAAGTTCACTAAAAACAATCAGATATCAAACAACTTCATTGTTGCATGATAAAAGAAATAGAAAGAATCAACATGAATGGTGCTGGTGGCTTGTAGACACTCAGTGCCCCACACCAGGACCTAGTCCAGAGTTCTTGACCACTCCTAGATTCCGAGCATTCGTGATCCCATGACCCTCTCCCCCTGGGCTTGGTCCCCCAGTTTTGATCCCTTTTACATGCAAACGACCGTCAAAGAAAATCTCAACCCCTTCGATTATGGAACTGCGAGGCTTGTTATCAGCATCCGGAGGACGAGCTGCCGGCATGAAAAGCTCAGAACTTAGTAAGAGAACAACGAAGAAGCCGAGAGGCTTGAGGATTCTGGCCATTTCAATGGTTAATGCTTTGGATTTTGGGCTATATCATTTGTGTAATTGCCGCAGGTTGCCGTCCTATGTATACATATAGTAGTGCATGCAATGAAGTTGCATTGCGCATTCAAACACGTGGATGAGTTGAAGGAATTTAGACTTTTCTTTTTCTTTTCTAATCAAATAAGGAAATGGTACAAACAGATCAAAACACCGAGGGTGGGCTTCCAGCATTAGCCCTAAAACAAAAAAAACAGTGCAAAAATATATACAAAACATTGAAAATGAGACAAACAAGTGTTTCGGTCTTTTCAAGAGTACCGCGTAAAGCGGTTTCAGAAGCCAAAAAGAAACAAAGACAAACTCATATAAGCTGAAACAAAAAAGACGCTGTTATAATCTAAATCAGAGAAAAACACCACCACTTTCTCCGGACTTTGAAAGAGGGTGATTCTAGTTCAATTTCTTCTTTTTGTTTTTTTCTGCGCCTCCTAGTCCCTGCATATATATAATATTGACTCTAAAAGCACGGGAGACCAAAATCCATTCACACTTTCAAAATCACAATCTTGCAATGGCATGAAGCTAAAAAACATCGTCACATGCATCTTGGATGATTATTCAAATATTGAGTCACGAGGATTACCTTTATGCCTATGTGATTTGAACACAATTAGTCTTCTAATGGTTGTAGCAGACCAAAAGGAATGATGCTACCTTAATTAGTACACTCCTATTTTGTCATGTCAGCTCAAAAAATTTGTCAGCCACCTCCTACCACCACACTGAGGCGAGCGTGACCATCCAATCTGATGAGAGAAATGTTTTATTTACCAATTTTTTAAAAAAAAAAATTAATTTTCAACTGATGTATCACAATCTCATGAAATAATAACACATTATTTGAGAAATTAACTTTTAGAAATAAATTTTGATAAATATAGCATTTTTCGAGAATGAATGGAAAGATCTACTGGTTATCCTGTTTCCAAGCCCAAAAGGTCAGAAGATTTGCATAATATGGAGGTTGTTAAAGTAATTTTATACCTAAATACTTTTAGTTTATTTATTTAAACCGAGAAATTAATTTCAAATGTTAGCTCCTGTTGCACATGTAGTTTTCAAAGCTGTCTGTGTTGAATAAACGAGGCATTAAATTTAAATGCGCAGAAGGTCTTGAGCATGAAGTACCGGCATCTCGATTAATCTGCCACGTTATACCCTTTTGTCCTTACATGGAATTCCCATTTGAATAAATGAATGAAGTCTTTACACGGAGGCCAGGGCCCTGACTAAAAGGCAAAAGGGTAGAGAAAAATTATAAGAGAATAAACGAAAAAAAAAAGAAAAAAAAAAAAAGATATTTTCATATTAATTTCTACAAAAGGATGAGAAGTACTACTGGACACCCTAACCCAAGCTTCTGGCATTACTCATTTAGAATCTATGATCTAGGAAAAGGACAAGTTTTGTGTTTTGTATTTTTCTTTTTTGGCAGTTTCTATGATCTACCTAATACTATCTTGTACTAGGACTCTTTGATTTTAGAAGAAAAAACAAAAAAACCTTGTTAGCAAAAAATTCAGTCCAATTGTGATTATCTCCTTTAGACTTCGTTTGATAACTTTAAAATTGCGTTTAACACTTTAAAAATTTATTTAAAGAAAAAAAAATATCTAAATAAAATAAATTGAAAGCGCTTTTAACTTTTAAGAGTCCAAATATAATAATAATAAATGTTTTTTTTACTTAAAAACTCGATTAATCAAACGCAATTTCAAACATGTTCGTAATTAACATTACTCCAAGTTGAGCTGCGAGGATTGAGATCACTTGAAATTCTTTGTCCAAAATTCTAAGAAATTTGAGTAAAAGATGAGAGTGTGCAGAGCCCAAGTTCTCCTGTCAAGTGAGCTTCACACCCTGGGCTGCCCGGGGCACCCGAACCCCGCACTCCTTTGTCTCTCATTCGGGCAGGTATTGGTTCCTGCTGTGAATGT
Source organism: Corylus avellana (assembly GCF_901000735.1). NCBI lineage: Eukaryota > Viridiplantae > Streptophyta > Magnoliopsida > Fagales > Betulaceae > Corylus > Corylus avellana. Next base: position 7,090,719 of record NC_081546.1, on the reverse strand, counting down.
AGATTTCAACCCTATAAATTAAGCTCAACCAAAGAAGTATCCTTTATACAAGCACATAGGCCCATAAAAAGAGGCACTCATGGTCAAGTAGGTAATCTGCCACATTCTGGAATCACAGCAGAGCGCATGGTCGACCCTAACAGAAATACTATTATCAAATACATTCAACAGAGATACAAGCAATGAGAGACAAAAATCAAAACCCACAGAGTCCAGAGATATAAACTATAAAACACCGCAAGCAACCAAAAGGGTAAAGGGTAAAGCCATGGCTGCTCCTCTCAAAGGATAGGGACGAACTATAAGACAACTTTGTCCTCCTGAGGATTTTGGCTTTTTTTAACAGATCTAATCTCATACGGACTCATCTATGTGTCTCTAGCAAACTAGGCTATAGGACGATCCAGACAGGTTGTCGCCAGTTCCAGACATTTACTGCACCATTTGGCTCTGTCTCTTTGTGCCTATTTGGGTAAATGCATCTTCCAAACCCTCCTATCCACCTCTATGTATGTACTTCGGGTAAAAACACTTGAGTAAGTTCTGGTCAGGTTCATCCCCATTTTTCCTCGCATCCAAACACGAATTTATCGGAAACCCAATTGAGCTAAGGAATGAAAATCAAAGGATACGCCTAATTATTACATTATTATGAATTTATGCACAAATTTCACAATTCCATTTCAATTTATACAACAATCACAAAAGTCAACAGGGAAACGCTGAAGCATAGTAACCATACAAATCTAGATCTCAACACCCAAATCAAATCCAAACCAGAAAAGGAAACCCAATGCTACATTTAGCGAAGCCAAGAAGATAAAAAAGTGCAATTAGAAATATTTATGGAGAATTACGAGTCATCTGCCTCTGTTATTGAAATTCATCTTCTCGTAGTAGCGAATCGAGAGAAGCGAAAGCGAGAGATGAACCTCGTCTTTTCCCCACCGAGTCGGCGGCTTCGACCCGATCATCGGCGCGAAGGGAGACCAAGACGACGACGACGACGAAGCCGATGAAGAAGCAGACGAGCCCGATGATTGTGGCTTAGAGAGATGGCAGAGGAATTGGGAGTGGAGACGACGGAACCCCCCCAGAGCGAGAACCACAGATCGGAGCTGCTGCTTGGGGCAGCCGATGTTGGCCCAGTGCCTGGTGCAGATCAGCTCCCAGAGCCGCTCGTCCTGCGCCGTCCTGTGCCACAGCTTGCTCACGCAGCCCGCCGACGCCAGCGTCCTCGCGTCCACATGCTTCAACACCTCGTACAGCAGATTCTCATCCAGATTCACAAACCCACTTCCTCTTCCCCCTTCTTCTCCCTCTTCTTCTTCTTCTTCTTCTCCTCCTCCTCCTCCTCCCTCTTCTTCTCCTTCAACTCTGATCTTCTTCATCTTCTTGTCCTCCCCTTTCTCCCTAGCCTCACCGTCAGCCATTGCACGCTTCATCCCTATAAATCCGTGCGCCTGTCTGGGGTTTGTTTGTGAGTTGGGAGTGAAGATTGAGAGAAGATGCTAATGGTAATGGGTAATGGTAATGGGTAATGGTAAGATTAGTCAATTGGTAAAGTAAACGAATGATTTGTGAGTGGGTTGGAGCATGTGATGTGTAGGGGAGAAGGGGGAAATAACGAGGGGAAGAGGTAGAGGGGGGTGGGAGGATGGTTATAGGGGGTGGGGGGGAGAGTAGGCAACCTGCCAGCACTTTGGGGGTTTTCGAAGACGACAAGATGAGAAATGAATGCGGTTCGGTTCTTTCTCGAATTGACGATTTTGTCCCGGCGTGCGCTGTGCCTGCATGTCCTACTGTTAACAAACAAAGCACATTAGCTTTTAGCCTTTTATGCTGTTTTTCTTTTGTTTTCTACCGCTTGTCTTGGGGATTCCGCCTCCGTTGGTTTATGGAAGCAAGGACTCCTTTGGAATTTTGATGCACAAAACGTGGGTTACACAACTAATCAAAAATCACTCTTAAATCCTCAACTCTCAGGTTTGACTTTCTTCTTTTTTAGAATTTTTTTTTTTAAAAAAAAAAAAACCTCAAAACTTCTTCACAATTTTTGTTACATCAAAACATTTTTCAACATCACCACTAATGTTTCTTCATATTTTGAAAGTTAATAGTAACTCCTTACTCGTTATTCCCTACTCCCTTTTTTTTTCTAGTAGTAGGGTGTTTTTTCGGTAATCTTTTCTGGACTCCGTTTTTGACCGTTTTGTTTTAGATTTAGTTTGTACATCTAGATCTTAGATCTAGTTTTTTAAACTTAAATATACTCATCTTCACTAGCCAATTCGTATCTTCTCGGGGATGTCCACGATACTGTGTTCCACCGTTGCTCTTGTATTGGGGATTTTGTTTTTTTAGTTTTTTGTTTTAATTTTTCGTTATTTTTGTCCTAGTCTTTGGGTCGAGGACGTGAGTTGTTTTCTTGATCTTTTAGGCCGAGGAGGAGTAGATCGGTGTGGGGGATATTTCTCACTGTCGGAAAATAAAGTTTAAAAATTTGGGCTACTAATATTGTAGAACTAGTTTGCTCATAACTAGTAGCGGAGTCAGAAATTTACTATTCTAAATGCCAAATTAAAAATATGAAAAACACAATTTAAAATAATTAAAAAAAAATGAATGTTTTTCCGTTACGTTTTCACTACTAGAGTTTTAGAATGATATTCTTTAACAACCCTTTAAGATTTGAAGTTTCATCATTAAAATCCAATGGTGTATTACTTTTTGGAAAGTCAAATTCTTTTATTTTGAATGGATAGTTTTTAATTTTGACGTTGTGATTCATGAACCTAAATTTTTAAATCTAAATTACAATTACATAAGAGACAACCAAATTGATAAACAACAAATAAACAATCATAAAGTAGAAACAAACAAACACACACAAGTAATCATGGAATAAATTATATACCGTGGAAGTGTTTACTTTTTTGCTTTGATTATGAAAACTTTTCATTTTTTTTTTTTTCTAAACATATATCTTTCAAAAATTTTTACAAACTAATTTTATATGAATCGTATAATATTCTCTAAATAGCAAATAGTGCTTGATGGGTGATGCAACCAAAATAATATATCATTTTTGCCTTATTTACTCATCAGATAGTTACCAATAATTCAATAAAAAAACTTTAGAGTGATTAGAAAAAAAAAAAAAAAAAAAAAAAAAAAAGACTGATTTTCAAAAGACCAAGTGAGCATCACTTAAAAGTGTTTTTTTTTTTTTTTTTTTTTTAAATGACAAATATGTAGATGTCATTTTCAAAATTTTCCTTAATTTTTAAAAAAAAATGAAAGGCTCGTGGGAGCCACAACCCTCATAGGCCCTAATGTGGCTTCCCCATGACCGCCACTGCTTGGAACAGATCTGTTTCATAACTGTAATTATACATGAGTTAGTGAAAGCTAAAGTCATGGATAATACTTACTTGTAAGAATTTATATCTATTATTTTATAACCTTATAGTTTTTGGTTATGAGTTATTAGAGCTTTACGCTATGTGATGAGCTTTATGCTCTCGATATTTTATCAATGAAATATGACAAGATTTCCGTTAAAAAAAAAAAAAAAAATTTACTCTTCTTACCAGCTTATTAGTTTAGAAATTGGTATGAACGAGGCTTTCAAATTTTTGACATGATTCGCAAATTCAACACAAACTTAGTGAGTTATATGGCTGAGGAGTTTATCCTATTTAATTAAATAGATTGAGTTAAGATTAACATATATAATAATAATCTTATACCTATGTCTCGACACAACCTAAACCCAATACGCGATAGTAGGACTATCAATTTTTTATATAACTTGCAAATCCAATACGAACCTAACATAAAATTAACAAATTATAATTTATGTGTTTGACTCATTTAATTAAATGAATCATATTAAAATTAACATATATTTATCTCTACACACAAACACAAATTACTACTTTCCGTATGAATGCCATTTAAGTAAAGAATAAAACCATGAACTCTTTTTTTCCTCCTCCCTCCCTTTTCCCTTTATTGCTTAGAGAGAAAAGGTAAATTCTTTGTTTTTTTTTTTGTTTCCTTACAAAATCGAATTTACAATCCGTTTCCTGAAATATAGAATAATGGTAGAGATCATCTTTTTATTCTCCTAAAGTTGATGTGACTTTTAAAATTATCAGATCAAAAATTAAGTATGATTCATCTAAAATTTAATTATGATTTTAAAAGTCACATCAACTTTAAAAGATTAAAAAAAAATAATAATAATAATCCTTAACATTACTCTGAAAAATATACCAAAAATCTTCTATTATCATTTCCTCACATGTCTGGAACCAAGGCATATCATTTGATCCATATTTCCTCACAAAAGTACCGAAAAGTCAAAGCACTCTACCCCTATAATAACAAAATTATGATAATCTGAGACACAATAATTATTGATTAATACAACTTAATAAGCCTAAAAGGATTTTACCTGAGCTTAACTTGTGAAGTTAGAACTGTTCAGTGATTGATTGGACCAAAAAAAAAACACTGTTAAGATAAGGGCAAGGGCATAAAGAAATAATTGAAGGTATAAAGATGAAGGAAAGTTGAGTGGCCGGGAATAAGTCCACGTTTGATTACAGCTACACTGAAATGTTGTTTGTTTGTAAATTGCAACAGATATTCCAACCAAATATTTTCAGTATCGCTTACGACAACGACGTTTTTGGCATTTTTAGCCTCACTGTGTCTGTAGCCGGATCTTTACTAGCTTTTGCTCAGATCAGAGGCCCCCTTTTTTACTTTTTTTTTTTTTTTTTACTCCTTTTATTTACCTTTAAAAGAAGTATTTGACTTCTTCGAATCTTTTAGAACAATTATTTTTTATATCTATCATATTTAAATTTTAATGCTAATTAAAGTTTCTCTTAATAATAATAATAATAATAATAATAATTGGTATTAAAAAGTAAAAATATTTTGTTTTGTAGTAATTTTTTTATTTGTATAATAGTAAAAAGTAAATAATGTGATATAAAAAATGAATGATGTGATATAAAAGTAAGAATGTTTTGATGTTGATTTTTTTAAAGATTGAAGTGAATAGTATTTTGAGAGAAGTGGTGTTGTTTGTCAAACAACCCCATAAAATAACAGAAGAGAAAAAGTTAAGCGCGGCCGTTGCCCTTCTACCCGTCCACCCTCCTTGAGAAGGGTAGTGACTAGTGTATTTTTGGTACTTATGATAAAGGCCTAAATCAAACAGATATTTCGGTTCCAAAGAGTATTACAAGTCATACTTGTCGTAAATTTAAATAATGACTTTTGCACTTTCTGTTCATTTTTTTTTTTTTAAAACGGACATTCATGTCAATAGCTTTTAAGACCCAACATGTGTCCCAAATACCACATAATATAGCGAATTCGGCACATTTTAACATGCCTAACTGATCCATGCGAAATTTTAAACACCTCATATGCCACCTATTTTTCAAATTTACATAAACTAATTTATACCTATTTGAGCCTTTATTATTTTCCAAAAAGAGGTAAACAATTGGTTTTTTAAATTTCACATACTGTGATACCGAGCACGAAAGCTAGTGGTGGTGAACAAAGAGGCTTGGTACTATATTGGGAAAATTTTAAAAATAAAAAATTATTTAATAAAGGAATGAGAAAAAGTGGCCTATTAGCTCAGTTGGTTAGAGCGTCGTGCTAATAACGCGAAGGTCGCAGGTTCGAGACCTGCATGGGCCAATTATTCCATCAATTTTATTTTTATTCAATATCTGGAGTGGACCCTGGATTACAAAGCAGTATGCTTAAAAAGCCCAATCAACATGGTGGACAATGACGTGTAGACGGCCCAGCAAGCCATCTTCTGGGCCGTACAACGACTGTTCTCCTTCTGTCAATGGGCAACCAACGTGAACATCTGGACTACCCAGTGGACCATGCTCTTGGCCCCCAGGAGTCACTTTGATGTGGACCATGCTCTTGGCCCCAGGAGTCACTTTGATGCCTTTTGAAGATGGAGAGTGTTTGGCTAGAATAAGATGGAGATGGAGATGGAGAGTGTTTGGCTAGAATAAAATGAACGTACTTTTCAAAGATGGAGATGGAAAATGGAAATGGAGAGTGTTTGGCTAAAATAAAATGAAGGAGCTTTTCAACGATTGAGCCTCCCGCGTTTCCCCCACTTCCTTAGCTCACGCCTTTGTCATTCTCTAGCTGTAACGGAATGCGACCACTCTTTGCTTTCCCCTGTTTATCCTTGATAGGTTTAGTTCGGTCATCCTAATCAATTTAGGCTTGGCTGATTAGCAAATTATATTGTCATTAGGCTTAGTTCATGATTATATCGAAGTGGACCGGTCCAATAACTGCCAAAAAAATAAAACTGTTTCAAGAGAGAACGCCTTTTAATGTAGAGTTTTCTTTTCTAATCCCTTTTAACGTAGAGTTAAAGGGCTGCGCTCTTTTAGTAACCGCCTAGTTTTCTTTTGAAATCTGAATCATCTCCTACGAGTTATAATTCAGTGATTGAACAAGTGAGTGCCTTAAAAATTGGTTCATGACCTTCGAACTATAATTAAGTACATACATAATCTTGATTTGTTAAGCTCTTTGGCTTTATAGTTTCATCAGTACATATATGTATATATATATATGCTCATTCAACATTGGTCATATATGGATTAAATTAAACTTTTTAAATGGCATATTGATGGAATTAGGACCATTTTGATAAAGGTGAAAAATACATGGATTAAATTTGTTATCTTCGACAATTGAAGGAGCTTTTGATAAAGTACGTAGTAAACTATTTGTATTTAACACAAAAATTAAAGGGAATACAAATTCTTTCTATATAACAAATTCAAACAAATGACACCTTCACTTTCGCAATTCCTCAAAACCCATGTCTCCCTCCCTCCTCTCTCATTTTCAGCATAAGCAAAGAGTAATTGATACGTACAACGTACACTAGGCTTCCTCGTACAATCTGGAATACAAAGAATTAATGCACCACAACTATGACATGTCTCTTCAAAAAAATCTGTAATACAAAGAAAAATGAAGAAAAAAGGAAAAGGAATTAAAAACATCAAACATATTTTGATCACGGCAAAAAGCATGCAGGCTTTGAGGAATCATTTGTGGCCAATTCCTCTTCTACTGGGGCCACTGTATGCCTCGGCTGCAAACGAGGAGTTGATTGAGGAAGTAGTAGGAGGATGATCCATTAATGGCCTGAAGCCCTCCACATGATCTGTGGAAGATAAAAGGAGGATGAGGATGAGGAAAATCACAGTGAAGATGGAATTGAGGATCATGGAACAAACGTGTTTCATTCTTGCTGTTTAGTTTGTTCCTTAATTGTGAAATTTAGTTGTCGCTAGCTAGCTGCTTATGATGAGCCTCAAAGGATGCTTTTTAGGTGTATTTATAGGTGAAGAGGCAGCCGAGAGGGGGGACATCCGGACATGGCCTTTGATTTTGTAGTGGAAGAATTGAAGGATGACTTTTGGACTCTTATGGGGTTTCTTTTATTTTATTTCTATATATATATAGCAACTTGCTATAAACTATATACTAATTCAATCAACATTTTAACAGTGAAAGGGCATTAATTCTGGTGACTGATGAACTGATTAATTAAGTTACACCTTAAGAACTTGGGATCAAATATTGGGATAAAAGGTTTCTATTTCCTTAAATGTACCCGGCATTTAGAAAGAGGAATATCCCTAAATATGAATAAAGATGCAAGGCGATTACGTGTCTAAAGTGCTAGTAATTTAGACAAGTAATGTGAAATATTTCATATGAGATCACGCTATATAAATTGTTCTCTTAAGGGGTAGCTCAATCAGTTGGGGATTACGCTTTATAAAGTGGAAGTCACTAGTTCGAATCCCCACTCCCCCTTCTAGTGCAGACATGTCAAAAAAAAAAATAATAATAATAATAATAATGAAGCCTAAATTATAAATATGGGTATCAGTACTTTTCTTTAGGTTTACCATTCAACCCATTAGTGTTAGAGTCTTTAGATGTTCCTTTTTTTTAAAAAAAAAAATGATTATACGTCTGTCATCTAAGTTATGATCATCTTGTGAAGTTTTATTGTATGTGAAATATATAATAATAATAATAATAATAATGAAAAGAAGTTGCCTTTCTCTCTAATGGCTAATCATCATTTAAGCTCGGGTTGAAGATTAAAATATAATATTCACGGAATTTAAGAAGGTTTTTTTTTATATTGAAGTGAGATTTTGCAAGAATCTAAAGAGGATTGAGTCTGAAGCCATTCCCGTGAAGGGGAGAGGTCAACAGAAACCGCAAAAAGGCATGCATGGCTGTCAAACTGGCAAATTCCGGCCTCGGCGGCTCTTTGCCGGAGGGTTCAACTTCAGGGTCCTCTAGTCTACTGTTGTCGCCCGTTTTCCTTGCTGGATTTCTCGCTTCTTGCGCCTCAAACGTGAAAAATGAAGATCCAAGCTCACGAGCTACAGCCTACATGTAGAATTTATTGTACGTTTATTTAAATTATATATTTTTCAAAGTCATTATTATATGAAGCACATGACCCACGATGTATATGAATATCAACATTTCCACCGATATTTAAGATTGAAGCATACAATTACCTCATGCCTCACGAGGAGATGCCATGATTTCTGATACTATGGAGGCTCACGTGCTGGATTACAGTGTGAAACCAGCAACTTTTATTTTGGGGCCATACTTTATCCATGATATACATTTATTTTTAATTGATTCTCATTTTTTTATTTTTTATTTTTTAATTTTTAATCCAATTTAGAATGTTCACAACTCAAATACTATCTATGACATATATAATAGCCTCTCGGGTTATTATAAGACAATATCTATGAAAATTCACTGTCCAATCAGTTTCAAATCTACCGCAAATTTTGACGAATTACGTCTTTATCTATTGCTAGGTCATTGATTCCATGGCTTTTTTTTTTTATCTCCGCTACTAGTGCTTAATTTATCAATCCCAATTCCCTCTGTTCCCTCTACCATAGTGACAATTCTTCTCTATGCATGATAATTCCTCCGTCATCGGTCTATGGTTTACTCCAAGAAAATGAACCATTAGAAAACAAAAGACCGATCGGAAACCAATTTCATTATTCGTGAAAACAAAACCTAAGAAAACGAATAAAACTTCGCCCCATAGATCGCTATTAAAAGCAGATCTATAGAGAATACATTCTTATTTAAAAACAACGAAAATACAATAACAAAAACTCAACGCACCCTCAAGCGTTCCACGCGCCACCATTGGCCAACCATGTGCGGCTAGAAAACACCTCGACGATCATTGACACATGCACCCTGGTCGATCTACAGTGGAGGCGAGAAAAACGAGGGGAAAGGAGAAACGAGAAAGGGGGCGGGGAGGAGGGAGTCATAAGTACTCCCTCCCAGTCCCCCCACTCTACACTGCTCTCTTTCTAGAGTTTGACAGCTTTAATTTGTGTTTAATAATTGATTCTCATTTTATCTATGTTTAAAAAAAGAGAAAAAACAAAACAAAACATAAATGTTTATTTGCATTATGGCGTTCATCTCACGTTGATCAGTTCTATATAAATGCTTATATGCTTCATTCACTTTTGGTAGTTTTTTTTTTTTTTTTCCTAATTGAGGATGAATGGAATATCTACCTCAACGGAAATGTATGTGAGATGCTATAACTTAATTGCTTAGATATTGTTTACAAGTATCATGAGATTAGTTAAGGTATAAAAAGAATTTCCATGATTTAGAGGGGCCGAATAATATTATTTTTCCTAGGGTGACTAGTGAACATTAGCAGATTATTAGGGGTATAAAAAAATTTCAGTCTAAATGTGGCCCCGCCAATGGTACGCACGCACGCCACCTAAGGAGAACTGGAGAAG
>NC_081546.1:6995797-7080699 GCF_901000735.1 Corylus avellana | reverse complement strand
TAAGTTATGCGAAGAAATACTTTTTGTGTTGTAAAGGGGCTTAATTAAGTGTTGACTCTCTATTTGCAATCTTTCAACCTTCGCAACTCTAGAGAGAGAATGGGAAATGAAGGGTTTTTGGAAGTTTTTAAAGTTCCATTTTTTTTTTTTTTTAAAAAAAGGTTATTTATATATTCTAACCTTATAGTATTTGGGGTGCTTTACGAGATTTAGTCATATATTAGCTCATGTAGTGTTTTATTTTCATAGATGCATGCGTACAAGATAGGGTATCAGTTAAATTGGTGTCAGTATACCCATTTTCGCCTACCGAACCGATTAAGTTGATTAAATCAGTTAATTAATCGACTTTATACCGATATGTATTAATTTTAACAATTTCTGTTAATTCGGTTAATTGTTGGTCGATTAAGTCGGTTAACTTTTATTGGCCAAATCTCTTTTTGGGCCAAGCCTATTTTTATGAGCAAATCTCAAATGGATTGTTTTTTTTTTTTTTTTTTGTGTGGCCCAATTTGTTTTTTTAGGGCTAAGCAAGTGTTCATTGGACATGTTTATAAGCACCCTTAACATATTCATTATCTTAGATTATTACAAATTGTCACTAATATAGATAAAATTAAATAAGAATTATTAATATTGCTAGGACATTTCCCTGCCATACTTTGGCGATTACATTTTCGGTTAAGTCATTTTTGGCTCGATTTGGTTCAGTTACTAATGTTGGTATAAATTTTTATTTCGATTACTGACAACCAGAAGTCAGTATAGTCGGTAAGCAGTCGATAGCGGTCAGTAGGCAATAATCAGATATTTTGCCCACCCCGAGATGCTTGTGTTAGAAGTTTTGTAAGTAAAGTCGGGTTATTGTGATGGAAAAATGTAACTTTAGGAATAGAGGGCTTGAGTCGTGTTGTATGGTATCTTCTATTTCGAGTTTTGTGCTGCTTAAGAGTAAATCTTTTTTTTTTTTTGAAAAAAAAAAGAAGAAGAAAGTGTTGTTGTGCATTCTTGAGACCTTGAAGTGTTGATGAGGATGAAATTTTAGTTGATCGTTATTATTATAGTTTTTAGTTTTATTGTGTTTAAACATTATGTATGGAATATTGTCTATTATGAACAACAAATTCATCAAGAGCTTCTTTATCAATTATTAATTTCTGAGTTTTGAATATCTACCTTCATATTTTATACCAATCCTACGTAAGATTTGAAAAAGACTTATAAACCCACTAAAAACGTTTGACAACGAATAGTTGTGTTAAAATTAAAATAAACTCATGGCTTTCCATGCATGTGGAGGGTCAGGGAAAGAGTATAACGACAAACAGCAATCTGACTTCATGGATGACGATTGGATAAGCTCGATTGGCTCTTTCTGCCTCACATGACAGTCAAAAGGTGATGGCCGATGGGATTATCTCTTTGCTGCGTGCTTTGCCATGGAAAACTTTTACTCTTACCTTGCTTTCTTCCTCTCTGTTTTTTTCATCATCATCATCAAACTTGTAAACTCCCACAACCAAAAACTACCACCGTCTCCATTTTCTCTGCCGATAATCGGCCATGCCCAGCTCCTTAAACAACCGCTCTACCAAACGCTGGACACCCTGTCGTTGCAGTACGGTTCAATACTTTACCTTAAATTGGGTTCCCGGTCTATCCTCGTACTATCTTCTCCATCCCTTGTCGAAGAATGCTTCACCAAGAATGACATAATATTTGCAAATCGCCCCCGCACAATGGCAGGGGATCATTTCACTTACAACTCGACTGCTCCCGTCTGGGCCCCATATGGCCACATGTGGCGGAACCTCCGGCGCATCTTGGCCGTTGAGATCTTCTCTCAGATGAATCTCCAGAAGTCTTCCGTCGTCCGACAAGAAGAAGTTCACTCCCTTCTTCGCCAAATATACAGAGCCTCAAACAGAGGACCCCAAAGGTTGGAGTTAAGGTATTTGTTCTCGCTTTTGATGTTCAATATAATGATGAGAATGGTTGCCGGCAAGCCGTGTGTCGGAGAGGAGGCGGCGGCAAGCATGGATTTGGGAAAGCAAAATCTCAAGGAGTTCAAGGAGAATTACTCTGCAAACTTGTCAATTAATATATGTGATTTCTTTCCAGTTTTGAGGTGGGTTGGTTACAAAGGGTTGGAGAAGAGTATGATCAGGCTGCAGAGGAAGAGAGACAGATTCCTCAGGCTTTTGATAGGAGAGATTAAGCAAAACAAAGCCAGTTCCTTGAATAAGAGAACTCTGATTGAAACTCTTTTGTCTCTTCATGAATCAGAACCTGAACTCTGTTCAGATAATGTCATAAAAAGCATCGTAATGGTAAGTGATCATATAAATATTTCCCATTTTTGCTTAATAATGGTGGTTTTGATTACTTTCTGTACGTCTTGTCTTCACAGTGTTTTTAACATCATTTTTTTTTAAACCCAAAGTAACTATCCAGCTCTGTAGCAGAACAGGATGCTCATGAAAAGTCCCACATGATCTCAGCAATTACATGATACTTTTAACCATACTATTTAGTGTAATATTCTAGGAGTGTTTATTTCCTGTAACTATGTAATTCGTACCACTCAATTTACTAAATATTCAATTCATTACAGCTCCTATAGGTAAGCAAATATTCCAACATATTTCAGTCATTTACTGTACCTCAAAATTTATTCTAACGTTACTAGAGCATTTAATATGTTTCAGATGATGTTTGTTGCGGGAACAGATACAACATCAACAACCATGGAATGGGCAATGTCACTACTTCTGAATCATCCAGAGGCATTGGAGAAGGTTAGAGCTGAGATTGACAACCAAGTTGGACGTGGGCGCTTGCTAAATGACCTTGATCTTCCCAAGCTTCCCTATCTTCGCTGTGTCATCAATGAGGCACTCAGACTGTATCCTGCAGCGCCACTTTTGTTGCCTCATTTCTCCTCAAAAGACTGCACTTTGGGGGGATTTCATATACCAGGAGGGACGATTTTGTTGGTGAATGCATGGGGCATTCATAGGGATCCCAAGGTGTGGGAGGAGCCCAACACGTTCAAGCCGGAGAGATTTGAGGCGTTCGACGGAGAAAAAGAGAGGTTCAAATTCGTTCCGTTCGGAACGGGAAGGAGGGCGTGCCCCGGCGCCGGCATGGCCATGCGGACAATGTCATTGGCATTGGGTACTCTGATTCAGTGCTTTGATTGGGAAAGGGTTGGAAAGAAGATGGTGGACATGAGCCAAGGCTTAGGAGTTCTTCTGGCAAAGGCTGAGCCTTTGGAGGCTGTCTGTAGTCCACGCCCATCCATGATTAGCATCCTCTCCCAACTTTGATTATATCGTACCCAAGCCGTAAATAAACAAAGCTACTTATAAACATATTTAGGTTCCGCTCCGTTACGAGTGTAGTGTCCGAACTCGACTCGTTTAACGTTCCGATTATATTGTACATCTTTTCTTCTGTCCCTTTCTTTCCCCAACATGTCCCGGTGGTTTCAGTTTTTTATTTTAAATTTGTTTTCTTTTTTTTCTGCAGGTTCAATGTACTGAGGTGAGGTTGAAATAAAAACTTTCTCTTATCAATATTTGGCTGGATGTGACAAAATTTTGGGTTTGATTCGATTTTATCTGCCTATGATTTCAACGCGACGTTTCATTCTTCAAATGCCTTGTATGGAGACAATTTGACACGTCATGATTGAGGCCTTGGTGAATCATTGATAAAGTATTCCCTTAATTACGATATGAGTGTTGGAGAACCAAACATATTTAACTCCATGAAGAAACCAAAGAAGCATTTTTGCATGCTATAAAAATGGGCCATACGTCACAAATTAATGTTTATAGCGTCACAATTGGGATGAAGGCAAGCAACCCAAAAAACACCAAGACATTTGAGACATGTGTCGTTCTTTTATTGGACCGAGGATGGGTCTTTCCATAGCCCACGATAGAAGGGGGCATGGCCGTATGGGCATCCAAAACACCTATCGATCTCTTATGATGGATTCGAGGCCATTTTTGTAATTACTATAAAGGCCTAAGTAATGAGTTCGTTTATTCTTGGACATACCACATGGACCAAGCCCATACCTGAAAGAAACAACAATGTGGAATTAATAAAATAATGATAGAGATATACGTGGTATCATGCCCTAAAATTGCATTAACATCTTATTTCTTTGAGTGATATTTACAATATAATATGTTCATAGGATAATTATGTTGGATACAAATAAACTTCTACTCTAGTTAAGTTAGTTAAATGATAATCTTTAACTATAGTTAGATTTATTCAATAGTCTTTAAGTGTGATTCAATGACATTATTCAACTATAAGTTAATAATAGTTTTTAACTATAACTATTATTCTTGAACTCTATGATATACTCTAACAATACCATCATCGGGAGTAAACGTAGTAGATTGAAGGACAAGATATTGGGTTACATGTTCAATTGGGTCTAAACTTCGGATCTATGCAAAGCATTTCCACCACACAGACCAAGTAAGACCGGAGTGCGTGGCCCCAAAGAATTAGTAACACATATGAGAATTCAAACTTCCGCCTTAATGGACTTTAACCACCGAAGATTGAGGCTGGCACCACTAGGCCAACCCCTTGGGGTCTAACTTCACTATACTAATAGCTAAGTTATTAGTCCTCTTCCAACCATGAACTAACTTTTCTCCATGGAATTTATCCCTCTCTTCCTAGTTCCTACCCCTCCCGGCCTCCCCTCAACCTTTCTTTCTCCTTTCTTATTCACTCTCAACTATTTCTATCTCTCGATCTCTCTCTCTCTCCTTCGCAACATGAGCACAATAAGACAAGTGTGGTGGTGGCAACACCCACAAGTACAAAAAGGGTGGGGGTTTTTTGGCTTTGTGTGACAGTCTAAGTCACCGGCGAGTATGGTGACAATTTTCGATAAAATACCATGGAGTGTATATTAAAAGTGAATTAGGCTTGTTATCAATTATTCTATAAAATATTTTATAAGCTTAACATTATTTAAAATTTTCGCAGGATCAGGATAAAACAAATCCCATGCCAAACAAATATAGACCTATTCCCTACATGTTTGGACCCCTGAGCCCTACCTCCCAACAAAAAAAAGTACGAACGAAATTAAGAACGAAAAGATGGACCGTCACACATCAGATATAACTAGTAACTTCTAAGTTAACCTATCACTTCAATTCACCCATAAGCTACGCCATCTCCCCCCTCACTCTCTTCCCAATTTCAAAATCCCATATCCCAGAATTGAATCCATACCCTTCGGCCACGCATAATGTCGGACTCAGAGTTGATCACCGCGCCACCACCAGAGGGAGACTCAGCAAAGGAACAAGCGCCGGAGATGGAAGCGGAGCCTCAAGAGAAACACGGCCAAGAGCCGACCAAGAAGCCCAGCAACAACAGCAGCCTCACATTCAGCATATGGCCCCCGACGCAGCGCACCCGCGAGGCCGTGGTGAACCGCCTGGTTGAGACGCTGTCCAACTTCTCTGTTCTCTCCAAGCGCTACGGCACCCTGCCACACGACGAGGCCTCCGCCGCCGCTGGCCACATCGAGGATGAGGCGTTTGCCGCTGCCGAAGGCTCCGTATCCGCCGAGGACGATGGCATTGAGATCCTCCAGGTCTACTCCAGGGAGATCAGCCGCCGCATGCTGGAGACTGTCAAGAACCGCGCCGCTTCGGGCTCTGCCGCTGACACCACTGCGCCGCCGACTGCGAGCCCGTCTGTTGCACCCACCACCACCACTGCCAGTGAGGATGAGTCGTCCGCTGTGACCGAATCTTGATCTGTCCCTAGGGTTTAGGGGTTTATGGTATATTAGGGTTTCTGTTATCTGAGATAGTATCTGCTATATTCGGATCTGTTTGATGCTTATTTCAAGATGATGACCCTGCTTATATTATTTATGTTTGCCCGATAATTATTATGAAGTTCGATTTTTTGTTTTTATGATATCATTTAGTCTCTTCTTTTATGTACTTTGAAGTAAATAATAATGTGCTTTAGTCCTTTCCCCCTTTTTTTTGGTTGGAAAATAGGAATTTTTCTATTGTTAATGGTTTAGTTTAGAAGCGCTGAACAATATAAGTATGGGAAAAGGGGATGGATTGTGAAATTGGAGAGAGGCAATTGCAGGAATCCTGGCATTCATGCGTGTGTTCCATTTGCATGTGTGTATAATCATGTCCATTTATCTTTTGCTTCCCTCATTTTTGCATTCTGTACCAAAAATCTGTTAGAAATTAGGCCATTTTGTGTTGTTTGGTTCTATATCTGCTGTAAACAATATACTTAAGTACGGGAAAGTGTACGCATAATTAAGTTGGATAAGTAGAGGATGAAGAAGCTTCAAGGACCTGGAAGTGAGAGTTTGAGGTGTCTTGATTGGGAATTTAGGTACCACCTCTGGTTCATTTCTAGAATACATATTTTTGGGGTTTGTTGAGATTGGTTTTTTGAGCAAGATACACTTCAAGGATATAAAGTGATAGATGATGAATTGGATCTCAAAATTCCTTATCTAAAACTGATTTTCTTTATTCATTCATTTATGTTTAGAATTTTTTCTATAATATTTTCTTATTGGAGCCATGTGTATTAAAAAAAAAAAGTTGCATGTGCTTTGCTTGCTACCTGTGTGTGTGTAGTCCTATTCAGGAACACATGGTATGTGTTTCGTTCCCCTCCTTCAAGTAAGGTGACCTTATGGTTCATCTTCTATGCTGAGGACAGGTTGAGTGGTGCATCATGTGAAGTAATTATCTAGGATATTTTCTTCTATTTTAATCATACCTACAAGTTCCCTTTAACCTCTCAGAACTATGGTTTTGGTTGTATCATTTCCTAGCATCCATTAACAAATGTGTAGTCCTATTCAGGAACACATGGTATGTGTTTGGTTCCCCTCTTTCAAGTAAGGTGACCATATGGTTCATCTTCTATGCCGAGGACAGGTTGAGTGGTGCATCATGTGAAGTAATTATGTAGGATATTTTCTTCTATTTTAATCATATCCTACAAGTTCCCTTTACTCCCTCAGAACTATGGTTTTGGTTTCTATCATTTCCTAGCACCCATTACCATTTGTTATTACATAGCTTATCTTTATGAATTTCTCAGGTCATTCTCAATTTTTTTTTTTATAATTATAACGCTTTTGGTTTCCGTACAAATAATCTAGAATACTTTTGATTTCTATATTTATCCATGATTACCATTTAATTGCATAAGCTCTTCTGTACTGTTCTTGCAATAGGTTTTTATATGGGTCTTTTGCTGAACTTTAGTTAAATTTTTTTTTAAACTACATTTGTTTTGTTTTTATACGGGCATACATCTATGCAGACTTTTCATCTTTAAATAAAATTCAGGATGTTATCAATGCTGTTGAGCACTTAGAATAACCTTAAGTCTATGTTCCTATCTTGCCGTTTTGTTGCTGTATAAAGATGCTAGCATAAGGTTCTCTCTCTCTCTCTCTCTCTCTTCTCACGTCGGTGCGTGTAACCGTGTAGCGATCACCTTTTCTGTAGTTCTTCTCTAGGAACGGCCTTAGGCCAATTCTTGACCTCTTTTTCTCTTCTATGGGTGTCTCTGGTTGGCTCTTTGCGGAGGCTAAACTGTTTGAGTTCGTGGTAGATGAGGGGGTCTCCATTCTTCGGATTTTCGAGAGAGGGATTCTCATATATTCTTCTTTGGCAAAGCAAGCAGTTCATGGTTGTTGTAAACGGTAGGGGATTTTCTTCAAGCGGAGGGGTAGAAGGTTTTCATGAAAAAGTTTTGTGTTGGTTCTAGAGAATATCTTGCTCAATGGGGTTTGAGCAAGCACGTGTTTCTTGGCTCGTGCGGAGTACGGAGGTGGCAGTCAGAAAGGCTACCTTGTCATCCTAAGAGGCAGAGAAGGCAAGGGGTGGGGTGGTTTTGCCTGCAAGGCCATGCCATTCTTCTCTAGTAACGGGTTGCCAATATCTTATCTTTCCCTAATCAGCTGGAAAGGGTGTTTTGGGGCATCCACTTCTGCAGACTTGGGCTAGGGCTCTCCGCTGGCCCAACCTATAGCAGTTGTGGTAGCTCCATCGGCTCCTCCCCAAGAGTCGGTTGTCTCCTCTTATGGCGAAAGGAAGGCGAGTCTCAACTTCCTGGAGGTTTCTCTACTAGAGAAGAACATCATTGGCCACCCATCACCTTCTCCTTGCTTACCCAAGCTATGAGTGTCGCCTCAAGTGCTGGCCAACGATGAAAGAATGTGGCTTAAGGTCGATGGTTTTGTGGATAAGGTGAGCTAGTGGTGGTCATCTTATTGGTTTCAAGGCCCTCTAGCTTTATTCTGTCTCGTAAACTTAAGACTTTGAAAGCTGATTTAAGAACCTGGAATAAGCAAGTGTTTGGCAATGTGGAATCTCAATAAAAAAAAAAAAATCTGTTGGAGGAGTTGTGTGTTCTTGATGATTTAGAGGAAGAGAGTCTTAGATGGTGAAGAGAAATTGAGGAAGACCTTTGTCATTAGGGAATTGGAGAAAGTTACCTTAATGGAGGAGATAAGTTGGAGGCAAAATTCTAGGTGTGGTTAATATCTCACACCTGTTGTTTGTAGATGACACTTTGGTTTGTTGTGGGGCCACTTGGAGCTTGGTGGACAATGTGCAGAGTTCATTTTCACCTGGCACCTATGTGCAGGAGAGAGAGGCTTGGTGGGGAGTTGTGGATGCTAAATTTGGCAATTCATGGGGTGGGTGGTGTTCTAATAAGCGTGTTGGGGCATTTGGGGTGGGATTATGAAAGAATATTAGTACGGGTTGGTGGAAATTTTCAAGTCATACCAAATTTAAGGTGGGAGACAGCTCCAAGGTTAGATTCTGGCATGACATTTGGTGTGGGGATGATGCCCTAAATGAAGCATTTCCAGATTTATATGGTATTGCTTGTGTGAAGGATGTCTCGATAGCGTACCACTTGGAGCTTTTTGGTGGTTCCAATAAGTGGAATGTTAGCTTTGCTAGAGTAGTTCATGATTGAGAGGTGGAATCTTTGCCTTGTTCTTCAGCTGCTTGTATTCGGTTAGTGGGAGATGAGAAGGTGAAGACAAGCTTTGACGGACCCCCTCAAAAAAAGGGTTGTATGATGTTAAGATCTTTCTACAATGTCTTGGTTCGTATTGATGGCTCTCCTTTCCTTTGGAAGAGTATTTAGCAGATTAAGCTCCTTTGAGAGTGGCTTTCTTTGGTTAGTTAGTGGCCCCAAGAAATATCCTTACCATAGACAATCTTAGGAAGCGGTATGTCATTGTGATTGACAAGTATTGTATGTGCAAGAGGAATGGGGAGTATGTGGACTATATTCTTCTTGATTGTGAGTTGCTTGTGCCTTATGAAATGTCTTTTTTTAGGCGCTTTGGACTGTCTTGGATTATGCCTAGCTGAGTAATCGACTTGCTTGTTCGTAGACTGTTGGTAACACCCGGAATGCTGTTGTGTTAAAGATGGTGCCTCCTTGCCTCTTGTGGTATGGTGTCTTTGGAGAGAAAGTAATGATAAAAATTTTGAGTCGCAAGAGGACATTGGAGGTTTATTTTTCTATTGTACTCTTTATCTTTGGACAGCTGTATTTATTTTTCCTTTGGTGCTCATCTATCATGATTTTCTTATTCTTTTTTCTTTCCTTGTAGCTAGCTATGTGTTTTCTCTGATATACTTGCTCTGTATTTGGAAGTGTCTTACGCTTATAATGATATTTCGATTACTTAAAAAAAAATGTTGTTTGTTTATTAGGGAAAAGCATAGCATATGCTTGTGTACGGTCTTGATTGGGTGGGGTTTCTCTGCATGATTCTTGCATCATAACATTGTCGAAATATGGCAATTAGCCGTTTTGGGAACTATTCATTGAATACTTTTCCCTAGGCACCAAGGCAGTCCTACTGAAAGATTATATCTATTGGAGAACTTTCCCCTTGTGTTGCTTATCAAAAAAAAAACAAACAAACAAACAAACTTTTCCCTTGTTGCTGCATCACTCTTTTACGGGACTGCAACTTTCCTTTCTGTGGCACGCATAAATTACATTCTCATTTCTCAGATTGAGCTTGCTATCACAATGACATTTTAGCTAATCTTGCACAAATCTTTCTTGTCCAGTTCTAATTGCAGTTCAAGTATTTTAAAGGTCTTCTGCTTTTCATCTGTGATGAATTCTTCTCTACACGGTAGGAAATAGAGACGGGCATCTTGTGGTTGGTGGATATGCTTCCATATCTGTGCTTACACCTTAGATGAATATGTCTGTGCACTTATCAGTTCAATGTCCTTATGTAAATACACTATGGTCCGATATACTTCAGGTGAATGTCATCATATTTCTAATAAGTTCTCCAAAATTCAGATGAATGTCATCATGGATAATTGCACTATTACTCTCTTTTATGTTCTTCAAGATGGATGAAAATTATCTGTGTGCTAGATTCTTTATGCCAAACCACGACATCATACTTGTAAGTTTGGCTTTCCCTGTCATCCATCTTGTATATGCCTCTACGATTAGCTTGTTTGCCTTTTGTACTTTGGAAATAATTGGTATCCGTGTAGATTTTATTATTGTGAATGACATATACTCTCTAGATTGGGCATGATGATGTAAAACTACGTGGATATCTTAGCAGCTTGTGTGGACAGGCATTAGAATCTTGTCAGCTGCAACTGTTAAAGAGAATGTGTTTCTTGAGGGTTGAGGTTCTCTTTTACTGGAAATTAAGCTTTCTTTTTATGATCACAACATAATGATTGTTTTTATGGTCTTCGGTAAAGTACTAGGTTTTCATTTGTATTACTAAACATGGTTTACACTCGTACTTGTAGCTTGTGCAAGATGTTAAGCTATATCTTTGTGATCTTAACAAGTCAATTGAGTGATGAAGATTAATAAACACTATAAATTTTTTCCTTATCTTTGTTATCTTAACAAGTCAATTGAGTGATGAAGATTAATAAACACTAAAGAAATTTTCCTTATCTTTGTGATCTTAACAAGTCAATTGAGTGATGAAGATTAATAAACACTATAGAAATTTTCCTTATCTTTGTGATCTTAACAAGTCAATTGAGTGAAGAAGATTAATAAACACTAGAAATTTTTTCCTTATCTTTGTGATCTTAACAAGTCAATTGAGTGATGAAGATTAATAAACACTAGAAATTTTTTCTTTTTCTTTGTGATCTTAACAAGTCAATTGAGTGATGAAGATTAATAAACACTAGAAATTGTTTAAAACGAAATAGATGAATGTTAGGCTTACACAATATTTTACAAAAAAAAAAAAAAAAAACTCTTACAAAGTTATGAATATGATTAATTTTTTCAAAATTTGAATTCTATCTCCTTTTCGGTTATGTTATGTCACATCACTTTTTAAGAGTTTTATTTTTTTGGTAAAATATTTTGTAAGCATAGTATTAATCATTTTTTGATAACCATTAGGCATCAACCCTTCCACATTTTACACATCATCTTGTTGGTTGGTGGTGATTGGAGTTACACACTTGATTCATTCATCATGTCCTAACCCTTTAGGCGACCTAAGTTTATAAGTTTTTTGCCAGTCCCAAAATAAACTCAAGGCTATCATTTTGGAGGGGAAGAGATTTACCCATTTTCAATTTTCAAGGCTATCATTTTGGAGGGGAAGAGATTACCTATTTTCAATTTTCAGGGGTGAAACTAGCATTTGAAATTTGAGGGTAAAACTAAAAAAATTAAAAATTTGAAGGGGTAAAAATTTAATTTTTAAGGCATTATAAGGGTATTTTTAAAAATAGATTGGGAAAAATATGGTGGCAACCATTTAGTTCCTCCCCTACCTATGGAGGTTACCGGGTGAATTTCTAGCAATGTCGGGATAGGCAGAGGTCTAGGATAGTACGCTGTCGGAGTGAGACCAGACCGAAATGAACGGAGTGTATGACTTCCAACAAGTCAGATGTCAATATGTCCAATTTAGGCACGTGGCTAGTGGTGACCGGAGCTTTACCCCTGCACCAATAGGCTTGACTCAGTCAGAATGCCGGAGCCGAGAGGTGGGCCTGTGGGTGCGTAACGTTCTCTGAGAAATTTCAACTTTTGCGAATGCCACCAAACATTGCTTTAACACTTAGCATATTTCATGCATATGCCGCGCCCCTTTGACCGGGATGTTGATTCTTGAAGAATATGATATATCCATTCACACCAATCCATAGCATTCAGGATATGTTAGGTGAATTTATTCTTTTCCCTAAGGGCCAAATGCGTCACAACAACAATTAAATAGAGAGATTTATGGAGAAAATAATCCTTGGAACAAGGTAAGCCTACAATATGAATTAGTAATTGATATATAATTTATAATTCTAAATGTTTAAGTTATTGGAAAATGGTAAGCTTTTTTATTTAACTATTATTTGAACATTCTTGAGCCTAAACTCATTTTCAAACATGACATGCAAATAACACGGAGGTCAAAGGTTCGACATTCTCATAGTTATATCTATTATAATATTGAACTTGTTGAGTAATAATTTTTTTCTTAATGGATCAAAATCTCCAACATTCTATTTAAACACGGAGCTAACAAGCCCGAGACCTGCCTGGGATAAAAAATTATTTTTTCCTTTATTTTCCTATATAAAAAAAAGAATCTGAATTTAACCTAAAATAAGGGAGAAAAGATAGGTTTAAATTCAATACGATTTGATATTATGATAAACTCTCTCTTATTAAAAAGAAAAATAATGTTAAAAATTACATTTTTTATGTTATAAATATCCGACAAGGATGATAGTTATAAAATAAACATGAAGTTTTTAACATTTTTTTTTTTTTAAAAAAAAAACAGCAATAATATTCATATTTCATTACAAGGGTATCATAATTATAGAGAAACTAACAATTTACGAAGTCAAGGGTAGTGGGTGGGGGAATATCTGTCCCTATGTCCTTTGTGATCGTTTTTTGAATTCAATACCGGTGAAGTGTTGACATTTTGTAATTTCTGAATATTACTCTTCTTTTGTCTTATCTTGAAAAAGGAATCCCATAAAGAAGAAGAAGAAAAAAGTAGGTGAATTTTTTCAAGTTGACTAGATTAGATCCTCCATGTTATGATCATTTATGATGGTTCAATCATCAAACCATTCTGAATTCATCAAACCATATTCATCAGGCAGATTATATATCTATATACTATATATATATATATATATAGAGAGAGAGAGAGAGAGAGAGAGAATTTGCAGGTGATATCACTGAACATATTTGTATTTTGTTTTTGCCAAGATTCAGACATTTTACCTAGTTGATGTAATATATGGTTTCTACACAATTTCATAGTACCTGGAGCATACATGCTCAAACAAGCCTAATACAAGCACTTCAAAACTCAAAAAGTGTCTAATTTATCAACTATGATTACAGTTTATATGTATGAGAAAATCCTTAACAGATCAAAAAGAAATAAATAATAAGCCACAAATTATGGCTTTGTGCAACAACAACACAAAAAAAAAACGAAAAAAGAATGAGTTGGCTAATGACCAGGGCCTTTCTTGCTGGGTCCAGAAGCCAACCTAAACGCCAAGCTCCTTGCCAAAGGACCATTACTGCTGGAGTTGTTAGCAGAAACCACAAACGTCGAAGCCATTCCAACAGACTGATCAGCTCCGTTGCCACCGCCGCCGCCGCCGCCTTCTTGTTCGCATGCCGCCATCGATCGGAGGGCTCTGCACTCGCCGACGCCAAATTGCGCCGAGAAAACCAACATGGCTATACCCAATACAATCAGAAGAGTCTTCATTGATGTTGTTGTTGAGCTCTTGTTCATTGACATCTCTTTCGGAAATGGGAATTTTTCGTGTATCTATCTCTCTCACTTTCAAGAGGCCTTTCTTTTCAAGCTGTTTTTGGTTTGTGCTGCTACAACTAGTATATATACGCAAATGGCTTGCTTCATTGCTTGCGATGGACGGTGAGGACCGTCACAGGATTTCTTTGACTTGGCCTTTTTTATTTTTTGTTTATTTTTTAACGAATTCTTGTACTTGGGAATTCTTTATGCTGTACGAAATTGACTTGAGCAAACACGAGGGCATCTTACATAGTAGATGAAGTCATTAGGGAAGAAACTAGGAAGCAGAAAAAGAATTATGTAGGAAAGAAAGCAAGAAAGCTGTTCATAAAATTAAAATTAAAATTAAAATAAATAAAAAAAAAAAAAGCAAGAAAGCTCACTGCACTTGGTATCTGCTGGTTTTGAAGGGTTTACTTTTTCATGGCCAGATTGTTTCACACGGTTTCGATCCAAACCGTGTACCGCGTAGGAATGTTCATATGAATTATGAGATATATAAACATATGGATCTGTCCACTTTGATTCTTTTTTGTTTTTAATCAACCGTCTCCCTGTTAAAAGGAAGAAGACGGTGGATAAGTGGGGCAATGCCCTCAAATTCGGCAATTTGGCTAACTATCTCTCTCTTTACAATGTTACATGGATTAAAACACGGAAAATAGGGTGAACTCCCTAATAACATAAGCAATGAAGATTATAGTGCAAAAAATACAAGTAAAAAGTAAAAAAATAAGTCATAAAATGACCGTCTTATCTCAATAAGAGATTCAAAAACCGATTTAAGCACGAAAACAGAATAAACAAGTAGAGACATGACCGTCTCAAAAGCTTTTAACCTATTAACCCTAAACCATATCTTCAAAGTGGACACAGACAAGAATATAACTTCGACCCTACTCAATAACTTGCAAGAAAGAAAAGTTCAGAAGTAATGTATATGTATGCCTGCATGTAATGGGTCACGTGTGGAAGCTATACATTGCTGAAAACAGGAAGAAAAGCAGGGCACTCTGTTTTTTTCTTTTGGGATTGATGCCAATTTTAATTAAAAAAAAAAACCCAAATGTGAATTGGTTTTGCAGGAATGCTAAAGTACCTGTCTTTCTTTTAGTATTTTCTTAAACTAGTTCAAAGCGATGGGCTATTTGTCAAAGGGTGGAATTAGTGTCTTCAAATTTTCAACATGCCATTTCAGAACATGCTCTTAGAATGATGTAGAATATTGGGAATTTGCTACCTTTCTTATTTACGGATAGGAACTAATATATATATAATTGAATAACAAATGGGGGTTGATTAATTCAAACACTTGAAAATATATTTTCATGTTGGAACTAATGGCTTATATTAATATCAGTGGAATGCCAAGTAGACAGGAGCGCCCCTGCGATACGGTACGGGATATTTTGGAAATTTCTTTAATAAATCCGTACAAATAGGGTTTAAGGTTTTTTTATATATATGTGTATGATGTAATCCTGAATTATTAAGAGTAAAAATACAACCGCCTCTCTGTAGATGTAAGCAAATTGCCGAATCACGTTAAATTTATGTTTTTGACTCTCTCTTAATCGCTCTTTCTTCTCAATTTTATATTGTTCATCAATTATTGTGCACGGTAACAACATTTCACCTGATGTATTCCTGTTTCTTTCTGCTTAGTTATCAACCATGTTGATGATGTTCTTTTATTAAAGTTTCAAAATGATTTTTTTTTTTTTTGAGTAATAATAGAAATTACATTTTTAACCTGTAATTACTTTATAATATTGACCTGGTACTCACAATAATGATTAATCCATTGAAAAATAGATGGATAAAAAAAAATCTTGATTTGTTAGCTATAGTTTGATTTTCTTTTTCCAAGCTACTATATATCGGCGATCAAGCTAGTGTGTTGTGATTGCTTCCCTTTGCTTCTCCAGTTCTCCTTAGGTGGCGTGCGTGCGTACCATTGGCGGGGCCACATTTAGACTGAAATTTTTTTATACCCCTAATAATCTGCTAATGTTCACTAGTCACCCTAGGAAAAATAATATTATTCGGCCCCTCTAAATCATGGAAATTCTTTTTATACCTTAACTAATCTCATGATACTTGTAAACAATATCTAAGCAATTAAGTTATAGCATCTCACATACATTTCCGTTGAGGTAGATATTCCATTCATCCTCAATTAGGAAAAAAAAAAAAAAAAAACTATCAAAAGTGAATGAAGCATATAAGCATTTATATAGAGCTGATCAACGTGAGATGAACGCCATAATGCAAATAAACATTTATGTTTTGTTTTGTTTTTTTTTTTTTCTCTCTCTTTTTTTAAACATAGATAAATGAGAATCAATTATTAAACACAAATTAAAGCTGTCAAACCCTAGAAAGAGAGCAATGTAGAGTGGGGGGACTGGGAGGGAGTACTTATGACTCCCTCCTCCCCGCCCCCTTTCTCATTTCTCCTTTCCCCTCGTTTTTCTCGCCTCCACTGTAGATCGACTAGGGTGCATGTGTCAATGATCGTCAAGGTGTTTTCTAGCCGCACATGGTTGGCTAATGGTGGCGCGTGGAACGCTTGAGGGTGCGTTGAGTTTTTGTTATTGTATTTTCGTTGTTTTTAAATAAGAATGTATTCTCTCTAGATCTGCTTTTAATAGTGATCTATGGGGCGAAGTTTTATTCGTTTTCTTAGGTTTTGTTTTCACGAATCCTTAAGAATAATGAAATTGGTTTCCGATCGGTCTTTCGTTTTCTAATGGTTCATTTTCTTGGAGTAAACCATAAACCGATGACGGAGGAATTATCATGCATAGAGAAGAATTGTCACTATGGTAGAGGGAACGGAGGGAATTGGGATTGATAAATTAAGCACTAATAGCATAGATTAAAAAAAAAAAAAAAAAAAAGCCATGGAATCAATGACCTAGCAATGGATAAAGACGTAATTTGTCAAAATTTGCGGTAGATTTGAAACTGATTGGACAGTGAATTTTCATAGATATTGTCTTATAATAACCCGAGAGGCTATTATATATGTCATAGATAATATTTGAGTTGTGAACATTCTAAATTGGATTAAAAATTAAAAAATAAATAAATGAGAATCAATTAAAAATAAATGTATATCATGGATAAAGTATGGCCCCAAAATAAAAGTTGCTGGTTTCACACTGTAATCCAGCACGTGAGCCTCCATAGAATCAGAAATCATGGCATCTCCTTGTGAGGCATGAGGTAATTGTATGCTTCAATCTTAAATATCGGTGGAAATGTTGATATTCATATACATCGTGGGTCATGTGCTTCATATAATAATGACTTTGAAAAATATATAATTTAAATAAACGTACAATAAATTCTACATGTAGGCTGTAGCTCGTGAGCTTGGATCTTCATTTTTCACGTTTGAGGCGCAAGAAGCGAGAAATCCAGCAAGGAAAACGGGCGACAACAGTAGACTAGAGGACCCTGAAGTTGAACCCTCCGGCAAAGAGCCGCCGAGGCCGGAATTTGCCAGTTTGACAGCCATGCATGCCTTTTTGCGGTTTCTGTTGACATCTCTCCTTCACGGGAATGGCTTCAAACTCAATCCTCTTTAGATTCTTGCAAAATCTCGCTTTAATATTAAAAAAAACTTCTTAAATTCCATGATTATTATATTTTAATCTTCAACCCGAGCTTAAATGATGATTAGCCATTAGAGAGAAAGGCAACTTCTTTTCATTATTATTATTATTATTATATATTTCACATACAATAAAACTTCACAAGATGATCATAACTTAGATGACAGATGTATAATCATTTAAAAAAAAAAGGAACATCTAAGACTCCAAACACTAATGGGTTGAATGGTAAACCTAAAGAAAAGTATTGATACCCATATTTATAATTTAGGCTTCATTTTTTTTTTTTTTTTTTTTTTTTTTAACATGTCCATACAAGAGAGAGGAGTGGAGATTTGAACTAGTGACCTCCGTTTTATAAAAGGTAGTCTCCAGCAGATTGAGCTACCCCTTGGGGGAACAATTTATAAAGCGTGGTCTCATACGAAGTCTTTCACATTACTTGTCTAAATTACTAGCACTTTAGACACGCCTTGCATCTTTATTCATATTTAGGGATATTCCTCTTTCTAAATGCCGGGTACATTTAAGGAAATAGAAACCTTTAATCCCAATATTTGATCCCAAGTTCTTAAGGTGTAACTTAATTAATCAGTTCATCAGTCACCAGAATTAATGCCCTTTCACTGTTAAAATGTTGATTGAATTAATATATAGTTTATAGCAAGTTGCTATATATATAGAAATAAAATAAAAGAAACCCCATAAGAGTCCAAAAGTCATCCTTCAATTCTTCCACTACAAAATCAAAGGCCATGTCCGGATGTCCCCCCTCTCGGCTGCCTCTTCACCTATAAATACACCTAAAAAGCATCCTTTGAGGCTCATCATAAGCAGCTAGCTAGCGACAACTAAATTTCACAATTAAGGAACAAACTAAACAGCAAAAATGAAACACTTTTGTTCCATGATCCTCAATTCCATCTTCACTGTGATTTTCCTCATCCTCCTCCTCCTCCTTTTATCTTCCACAGATCATGTGGAGGGCTTCAGGCCATTAATGGATCATCCTCCTACTACTTCCTCAATCAACTCCTCGTTTGCAGCCGAGGCATACAGTGGCCCCAGTAGAAGAGGAATTGGCCACAAATGATTCCTCAAGTCAAAGCCTGCATGATTTTTCTCGTGATCAAAATATGTTTGATGTTTTTAATTCCTTCTCCTTTTTTCTTCATTTTTCTTTGTATTACAGATTTTTTTTGAAGAGACATGTCATAGTTGTGGTGCATTAATTCTTTGTATTACAGATTGTACGAGGAAGCCTAGTGTTCGTTGTACGTATCAATTACTCTTTGCTTATGCTGAAAATGAGAGAGGAGGGAGGGAGACATGCATGGGTTTTGAGGAATTGCGAAAGTGAAGGTGTCATTGTTTGAATTTGTTATATAGAAAGAATTTGTCTTCCCTTTAATTTTAGTGTTAAATACAAATGGTACTTTACTACGTACTTTATCAAAAGCTCCTTCAATTGTCGAAAATAACAAATTTAATCCATGTATTTTTCACCTTTATCAAAATGGTCCTCTCTTGAAACAGTTTTTTTTTTGGCAGTTATTGGACCGGTCCACTTCGATATAATCATGAACTACGCCTAATGACAATATAATTTGCTAATCAGCCAAGCCTAAATTGATTAGGATGACCGAACTGAACCTATCAAGGATAAACAGGGGAAAGCAAAGAGTGGTCGCATTCCGTTACAGCTAGAGAATGACAAAGGCGTGAGCTAAGGAAGTGGGGGAAACGCGGGAGGCTCAATCGTTGAAAAGCTCCTTCATTTTATTTTAGCCAAACACTCTCCATTTCCATTTTCCATCTCCATCTTTGAAAAGTACGTTCATTTTATTCTAGCCAAACACTCTCCATCTCCATCTCCATCTTATTCTAGCCAAACACTCTCCATCTTCAAAAGGCATCAAAGTGACCATCTTCAAAAGGCATCAAAGTGACTCCTGGGGCCAAGAGCATGGTCCACATCAAAGTGACTCCTGGGGGCCAAGAGCATGGTCCACTGGGTAGTCCAGATGTTCACGTTGGTTGCCCATTGACAGAAGGAGAACAGTCGTTGTACGGCCCAGAAGATGGCTTGCTGGGCCGTCTACACGTCATTGTCCACCATGTTGATTGGGCTTTTTAAGCATACTGCTTTGTAATCCAGGGTCCACTCCAGATATTGAATAAAAATAAAATTGATGGAATAATTGGCCCATGCAGGTCTCGAACCTGCGACCTTCGCGTTATTAGCACGACGCTCTAACCAACTGAGCTAATAGGCCACTTTTTCTCATTCCTTTATTAAATAATTTTTTACTTTTTAAAATTTTCCCAATAGGGTACCAAGCCTCTTTGTTCACCACCACTGGCTTTCGTGCTAGGTATCACAGTATGTGAAATTTAAAAAACCAATTGTTTACCTCTTTTTGGAAAATAATAAAGGCTCAAATAGGTATAAATTAGTTTGTGTCAATTTGAAAAATAGGTGGCATATGAGGTGTTTAAAATTTCGCATGTTGACGTTAGGCATGTTAAAATGTGCCGAATTCGCTATATTATGTGGTATTTGGGACACGTGTTGGGTCTTAAAAGCTATTGACATGAATGTTCGTTTTAAAAAAAATGAACACAGAGTGCAAAAGTCATTATTTAAATTTACGACAAGTATCACTTGTAATACTCTTTGAAACCGAAATATCTCTTTGATTTAGGCCTTTATCATAAGTACCAAAAATACACTAGTCACTACCCTTCTCAAGGAGGGTGGACGGGTAGAAGGGCAACGGCCGCGCTTAACTTTTTCTCTTCTGTTATTTTATGGGGTTGTTTGACAAACAACACCACCTCTCTCAAAATACTATTCACTTTAATCTTTAAAAAAAACAACATCAAAACATTCTTACTTTTATATCACACCATTCACTTTTTATATCACATTATTTACTTTTTACTATTATACAAATAAAAAAATCACTACAAAACAAAACATTTTTATTTTTCAATACCAATTATTATTATTATTATTGTTTTTAAGTGAAACTTTAATTAGCATTAAAATTTAAATATGATAGATATAAAAAAATAATTGTTCTAAAAGATTCGAAGAAGTCAAATACTTCTTTTAAAGGTAAATAAAAGGAGTAAAAAAAAAAGTAAATAAGGGGGGAGGGGGCCTCTGATCTGAGCAAAAGCTAGTAAAGATCCGGCTACAGACACAGTGAGGCTAAAAATGCCAAAAACGTCGTTGTCGTAAGCGATACTGAAAATATTTGGTTGGAATATCTGTTGCAATTTACAAACAACATTTCAGTGTAGCTGTAATCAAACGTGGACTTATTCCCGGCCACTCAACTTTCCTTCATCTTTATACCTTCAATTATTTCTTTATGCCCTTGCCCTTATCTTAACAGTGTTTTTTTTTTGGTCCAATCAATCACTGAACAGTTCTAACTTCACAAGTTAAGCTCAGGTAAAATCCTTTTAGGCTTATTAAATTGTATTAATCAATAATTATTGTGTCTCAGATTATCATAATTTTGTTATTATAGGGGTAGAGTGCTTTGACTTTTCGGTACTTTTGTGAGGAAATATGGATCAAATGATATGCCTTGGTTCCAGACATGTGAGGAAATGATAAATAGAAGATTTTTGGTATATTTTTCAGAGTAATGTTAAGGATTATTATTATTATTATTATTTTTTAATCTTTTAAAGTTGACGTGACTTTTAAAATCATAATTAAATTTTAGAAGAATCATACTTAATTTTTGATCTGATGATTTTGAAAGTCACATCAACTTTAGGAGAATAAAAAGATGATCCCTATCATTATTCTATATTTTAGGGAAACGGATTGTAAATTCGATTTTGTAAGGAAACAAAAAAAAAAAAAAAAAAAAACAAAGAATTTACCTTTTCTCTCTAAGCAATAAAGGGAAAAGGGAGGGAGGGGGGAAAAAAAGAGTTCATGGTTTTATTCCTTACTTAAATGACATTCATACGGAAAGTAATAATTTGTGTTTGTGTGTAGAGATAAATATATGTTAATTTTAATATGATTCATTTAATTAAATGAGTCAAACACATAAACTATAATTCGTTAATTTTATGTTAGGTTTGTATTGGATTTGCAAGTAATATAAAAAATTGATAGTCCTACTATCGCGTATTGAGTTTAGGTCGTGTCGAGACATAGGTATAAGATTATTATTATATATGTAAATCTTAACTCAATCTATTTAATTAAACAGAATAAACTCCTCAGCCATATAACTCTCTAAGTTTGTGTTGAATTTGTGAATCATATCAAAAATTTGAAAGCCTCGTTCATACCAATTTCTAAACTATTAAGCTGGTAAGAAGAGTAACAATTTTTTTTTTTTTTTTTTTGAACGGAAATCTTGTCATATTTCATTGATAAAATATCGAGAGCATAAAGCTCATCACATAGCGTAAAGCTCTAATAACTCATAACCAAAAACTATGAGGTTATAAAATAATAGATATAGTCATAAAATTCTTACAAGTAAGTATTATCTATGACTTTAGTTTTCACTAACTCATGTATAATTACAGTTATGAAACAGATCTGTTCCAAGCAGTGGCGGTCATGGGGAAGCCACATTAGGGCCTATGAGGGTTGTGGCTCCCACGAGCCTTTTATTTTTTTTTTTAAAAAAATTATAATTAAGGAAAATTTTGAAAATGGCATCTACATATTTGTCATTTTAAAAAAAAAAAAAAAAAAAACACCTTTAAGTAATGCTCACTTGGTCTTTTGAAAATCTGTGTCTTTTTTTTTTTTTTTTCTAATTACTCTAAAGTTTTTTTATTGAATTATTGGTAACCATCTGATGAGTAAATAAGGCAAAAATGATATATTATTGTGGTTGCATCACCCATCAATCACTATTTGGTATTTAGAGAATATTATAAGATTCATATAAAATTAGCTTGTAAAAATTTTTGAAAGATATATGTTTAGAAAAAAAAAAATGAAAAGTTTTCATAATCAAAACTAAAAAGTAAACACTTCCACGGTATATAATTTATTCCATGATTACTTGTGTGTGTTTGTTTGTTTATACTCTATGATTGTTTATTTGTTGTTTATCAATTTGGTTGTCTCTTATGTAATTGTAATTTAGATTTAAAAATTTAGGTTCACGAATCACAACGTCAAAATTTAAAACTATCAATTCAAAATAAAAGAATTTGACTTTCAAAAAAGTAATACAACATTGAATTTTAATGATGAAACTTCAAATCTTAAAGGGTTGCTAAAGAATATCATTCTAAAACTCTAGTAGTGAAAACGTAATGGAAAAACATTCTTTTTTTTTTTATTATTATTATTTTAAATTGTGTTTTTCATATTTTTAATTTGGCATTTAGAATAGTAAATTTCTGACTCCGCTACTAGTTCTGAGCAAACTAGTTCTACAATATTGGTAGCCCAAATTTTTAAACTTTATTTTCCGACAGTGAGAGATATCCCCCACACCGATCTACTCCTCCTCGGCCTAAAAGGTCAAGAAAACAACTCACGTCCTCGACTCAAAGACTAGGACAAAAATAACGAAAAATTAAAACAAAAAACTTAAAAAACAAAATCCCCAATACAAGAGCAACGGTGGAACACAGTATCGTGGACATCCCCGAGAAGATACGAATTGGCTAGTGAAGATGAGTATATTTAAGTTTAAAAAACTAGATCTAAGATCTAGATGTACAAACTAAATCTAAAACAAAACGGTCAAAAACGGAGTCCAGAAAAGATTACCGAAAAAACACCCTACTACTAGAAAAAAAAAGGGAGTAGGGAATAACGAGTAAGGAGTTACTATTAACTTTCAAAATATGAAGAAACATTAGTGGTGATGTTGAAAAATGTTTTGATGTAACAAAAATTGTGAAGAAGTTTTGAGGTTTTTTTTTTTTTAAAAAAAAAAATTCTAAAAAAGAAGAAAGTCAAACCTGAGAGTTGAGGATTTAAGAGTGATTTTTGATTAGTTGTGTAACCCACGTTTTGTGCATCAAAATTCCAAAGGAGTCCTTGCTTCCATAAACCAACGGAGGCGGAATCCCCAAGACAAGCGGTAGAAAACAAAAGAAAAACAGCATAAAAGGCTAAAAGCTAATGTGCTTTGTTTGTTAACAGTAGGACAGGCACAGCGCACGCCGGGACAAAATCGTCAATTCGAGAAAGAACCGAACCGCATTCATTTCTCATCTTGTCGTCTTCGAAAACCCCCAAAGTGCTGGCAGGTTGCCTACTCTCCCCCCCACCCCCCTATAACCATCCTCCCACCCCCCTCTACCTCTTCCCCTCGTTATTTCCCCCTTCTCCCCTACACATCACATGCTCCAACCCACTCACAAATCATTCGTTTACTTTACCAATTGACTAATCTTACCATTACCCATTACCATTACCCATTACCATTAGCATCTTCTCTCAATCTTCACTCCCAACTCACAAACAAACCCCAGACAGGCGCACGGATTTATAGGGATGAAGCGTGCAATGGCTGACGGTGAGGCTAGGGAGAAAGGGGAGGACAAGAAGATGAAGAAGATCAGAGTTGAAGGAGAAGAAGAGGGAGGAGGAGGAGGAGGAGAAGAAGAAGAAGAAGAAGAGGAGGGAGAAGAAGGGGGAAGAGGAAGTGGGTTTGTGAATCTGGATGAGAATCTGCTGTACGAGGTGTTGAAGCATGTGGACGCGAGGACGCTGGCGTCGGCGGGCTGCGTGAGCAAGCTGTGGCACAGGACGGCGCAGGACGAGCGGCTCTGGGAGCTGATCTGCACCAGGCACTGGGCCAACATCGGCTGCCCCAAGCAGCAGCTCCGATCTGTGGTTCTCGCTCTGGGGGGGTTCCGTCGTCTCCACTCCCAATTCCTCTGCCATCTCTCTAAGCCACAATCATCGGGCTCGTCTGCTTCTTCATCGGCTTCGTCGTCGTCGTCGTCTTGGTCTCCCTTCGCGCCGATGATCGGGTCGAAGCCGCCGACTCGGTGGGGAAAAGACGAGGTTCATCTCTCGCTTTCGCTTCTCTCGATTCGCTACTACGAGAAGATGAATTTCAATAACAGAGGCAGATGACTCTTAATTCTCCATAAATATTTCTAATTGCACTTTTTTATCTTCTTGGCTTCGCTAAATGTAGCATTGGGTTTCCTTTTCTGGTTTGGATTTGATTTGGGTGTTGAGATCTAGATTTGTATGGTTACTATGCTTCAGCGTTTCCCTGTTGACTTTTGTGATTGTTGTATAAATTGAAATGGAATTGTGAAATTTGTGCATAAATTCATAATAATGTAATAATTAGGCGTATCCTTTGATTTTCATTCCTTAGCTCAATTGGGTTTCCGATAAATTCGTGTTTGGATGCGAGGAAAAATGGGGATGAACCTGACCAGAACTTACTCAAGTGTTTTTACCCGAAGTACATAGATAGAGGTGGATAGGAGGGTTTGGAAGATGCATTTACCCAAATACGCACAAAGAGACACAGCCAAATGGTGCAGTAAATGTCTGGAACTGGCGACAACCTGTCTGGATCGTCCTATAGCCTAGTTTGCTAGAGACACATAGATGAGTCCGTATGAGATTAGATCTGTTAAAAAAAGCCAAAATCCTCAGGAGGACAAAGTTGTCTTATAGTTCGTCCCTATCCTTTGAGAGGAGCAGCCATGGCTTTACCCTTTACCCTTTTGGTTGCTTGCGGTGTTTTATAGTTTATATCTCTGGACTCTGTGGGTTTTGATTTTTGTCTCTCATTGCTTGTATCTCTGTTGAATGTATTTGATAATAGTATTTCAGTTAGGGTCGACCATGCGCTCTGCTGTGATTCCAGAATGTGGCAGATTACCTACTTGACCATGAGTGCCTCTTTTTATGGGCCTATGTGCTTGTATAAAGGATACTTCTTTGGTTGAGCTTAATTTATAGGGTTGAAATCTACATTCACAGCAGGAACCAACACCTGCCCGAATGAGAGACAAAGGAGTGCGGGGTTCGGGTGCCCCGGGCAGCCCAGGGTGTGAAGCTCACTTGACAGGAGAACTTGGGCTCTGCACACTCTCATCTTTTACTCAAATTTCTTAGAATTTTGGACAAAGAATTTCAAGTGATCTCAATCCACAGCTCAACTTGGAGTAATGTTAATTACGAACATGTTTGAAATTGCGTTTGATTAATCGAGTTTTTAAGTAAAAAAAACATTTATTATTATTATATTTGGACTCTTAAAAGTTAAAAGTACTTTCAATTTATTTTATTTCGATATTTTTTTTTTCTTTAAATAAATTTTTAAAATGTTAAATGCACTTTTAAAGTTATCAAACGAAGTCTAAAAGAGATAATCACAATCACAATTGGACTGAATTTTTTGCTCCCAAGGTTTTTTTGTTTTTTCTTCTAAAATCAAAGAGTCATAGTACAAGATAGTATTAGGTAGATCATAGAAACTGCCAAAAAAGAAAAATACAAAACACAAAACTTGTCCTTTTCCTAGATCATAGATTCTAAATGAGTAATGCCAGAAGCTTGGGTTAGGGTGTCCAGTAGTACTTCTCATCCTTTTGTAGAAATTAATATGAAAATATCTTTTTTTTTTTTCTTTTTTTTTTCGTTTATTCTCTTATAATTTTTCTCTACCCTTTTGCCTTTTGGTCAGGGCCGTGGCCTCCGTGTAAAGACTTCATTCATTTATTCAAATGGGAATTCCATGTAAGGACAAAAGGGTATAACGTGGCAGATTAATCGAGATGCCGGTACTTCATGCTCAAGACCTTCTGCGCATTTAAATTTAATGCCTCGTTTATTCAACACAGACAGCTTTGAAAACTACATGTGCAACAGGAGCTAACATTTGAAATTAATTTCTCGGTTTAAATAAATAAACCAAAAGTATTTAGGTATAAAATTACTTTAACAACCTCCATATTATGCAAATCTTCTGACCTTTTGGGCTTGGAAACAGGATAACCAGCAGATCTTTCCATTCATTCTCGAAAAATGCTATATTTACCAAATTTTATCTCTAAAAGTTAATTTCTCAAATGATGTGTTATTATTTCATGAGATTGTGATATATCAGTTGAAAATCAACTTTAAAAAAAAAAAAAATTAATAAATAAAGCATTTCTCTCATCAGATTGGATGGTCACGCTCGCCTCAGTGTGGTGGTAGGAGGTGGCTGACAAATTTTTTGAGCTGACATGACAAAATAGGAGTGTACTAAGGTAGCATCATTCCTTTTGGTCTGCTACAACCATTAGAAGACTAATTGTGTTCAAATCACATAGGCATAAAGGTAATCCTCGTGACTCAATATTTGAATAATCATCCAAGATGCATGTGATGATGTTTTGTAGCTTCATGCCATTGCAAGATTGTGATTTTGAAAGTGTGAATGGATTTTGGTCTCCCGTGCTTTTAGAGTCAATATTATATATATGCAGGGACTAGGAGGCGCAGAAAAAAACAAAAAGAAGAAATTGAACTAGAATCACCCTCTTTCAAAGTCCGGAGAAAGTGGTGGTGTTTTTCTCTGATTCAGATTATAACAGTGTCTTTTCTGCTTTAGCTTATATGAGTTTGTCTCTGTTTCTTTTTGGCTTCTGAAACCACTTTATGCGGTACTCTTGAAAAGACTGAAACACTTGTTTATCTCATTTTCAATGTTTTGTATATATTTTTGCACTGTTTTTTTTTTTGTTTTAGGGCTAATGCTGGAAGCCCACCCTCGGTGTTTTGATCTGTTTGTACCATTTCCTTACTTGATTAGAAAAGAAAAAGAAAAGTCTAAATTCCTTCAACTCATCCACGTGTTTGAATGCGCAATGCAACTTCATTGCATGCACTACTATATGTATACATAGGACGGCAACCTGCGGCAATTACACAAATGATATAGCCCAAAATCCAAAGCATTAACCATTGAAATGGCCAGAATCCTCAAGCCTCTCGGCTTCTTCGTTGTTCTCTTACTAAGTTCTGAGCTTTTCATGCCGGCAGCTCGTCCTCCGGATGCTGATAACAAGCCTCGCAGTTCCATAATCGAAGGGGTTGAGATTTTCTTTGACGGTCGTTTGGATGTAAAAGGGATCAAAACTGGGGGACCAAGCCCAGGGGGAGAGGGTCATGGGATCACGAATGCTCGGAATCTAGGAGTGGTCAAGAACTCTGGACTAGGTCCTGGTGTGGGGCACTGAGTGGCTACAACTACAAGCCACCAGCACCATTCATGTTGATTCTTTCTGTTTCTTTTATCATGCAACAATGAAATTGTTTGATATCTGATTGTTTTTAGTGAACTTTTCTTTTTGGATCATTGTTCTTATCCTTCGGGATATCGGCTTTTGAATTTTACCAAGTGGGTTAGAAAAATAAAATGCTGAGGGGTAGGGGGCCTTGGGCCGGAGGGCTAGTAGGCCTTGCTGGGTCTACTTGAACTTCTGGTATTTCACATCACCGCACCTCAAATAAGTGAAGTCTCAATCTCTTAATAAAGTTTGGAGAAATTTTAAATATTTGCAAATATGATAAAAAAAATTCAATGGTCTCTAAGGGATAGTTTAATTAGTTAAAGATTACATTTTATGAAGCATAAGTCATTAGTTTAAATCATTCTCTTCCTTTTATCTCTCTTTATGCGAACATACTTTACTCCTCAAAGTTTGGGGTGTTTTTCAATTCGACCTTCAAAGTTTTAATTTTGGCAATGCATCCCCCAAACTTTCAAATTTTTGCAATTCGACCAATGTTATTCCAAAATTCTCATATTGCCCCTAATTTTTATTTTTATTTTATATATATATATATATAAACAAAATTGAGGGTGCAAAAATGGCCAGATGGCCCCAATTTTTTTTTTTTAAAAAAAAAAAAATTATGGGCAATATGGAAAGTTTGGGATACAATTGATCAAATTACAAAAATTTAGAATTTTGGAGGGTGCATTTTTCCAAATTAAAACATTAAAAGTTGAATTGAAAATCGTCCTAAACTTTAAGGAGTAAAGTGTTCTTTTCCCAAATAAAAAAAATCAATGATGTCGATAGCTAGGCGTTGGTGTTGGCCTATTATTGATGAACAAAACTTCCACCACGACTGAAAAATGAACTAAACCACTACTATTGGATAACATGAACGGAAAAAACTCAGTGGGTGCTTATACTTCAACCCCATTATTGACCAGATAACACAATAAAGATAAGTGTTTTTCTTTAGTTGAACATTTCAAGAGGTCTTTCCATCAACCAATTGTGATGAAATTTCGCTCCACAACAATTCTATCAGCACCCAATTGAATAATTTGTCTTGGTATCTGTCAATTTTTGCATCACTTTCATTGACAGTTAATGGATTGCACTCGAGTAAAAACAAAAAAAGAAAAGCACAAAGGAAAGTTGTAAGTAATGGTTGAATGTTCTTTTCGAATGGCATTATTGCCTCCACTGGCTTGTTGCATCT
Source organism: Corylus avellana (assembly GCF_901000735.1). Taxonomy (NCBI): domain Eukaryota; kingdom Viridiplantae; phylum Streptophyta; class Magnoliopsida; order Fagales; family Betulaceae; genus Corylus; species Corylus avellana. The sequence continues at coordinate 7,051,706 of NC_081546.1, read as the reverse complement.
CCTTAGCGTTGACTTGGAAATCACAAGTAAATGAGAGTCTTGCTTCAAGGTTCACTCATTTCTTTTGAGCTATCGTGAAGTTCATTCATGGCTGCTCTAATCTTGGTCAGCCTCTTCTCTTTGGGATTATTTGTTCCATTGATATCATCAACATCTGATACTCTGAGTAAAGGTTCATCTCTCTCCACAGAGAAACCAGAAGATGTTTTAACTTCACCAAATGGGGTCTTCTCTGCAGGCTTTTACCCCGTCGGCGACAACTCCTTCTGCTTTGCCATATGGTTTACCCAGCCATATTCCCAGAGTCCTCACCCCACCATAGTTTGGATGGCCAACCGTGACCAACCGGTAAACGGAAGGCGCTCAAAGCTCTCCCTCCTTAAAAATGGTAATCTTATCCTAACCGACGCCGGTAAGTTCACCGTCTGGGCCTCAAACACTCTTTCAAGCTCTTCAGCACAATTATATCTCTATAACACCGGTAATCTTGTTCTACGTACTTCGGAAGGTGATATTTTGTGGGAAAGCTTTGATTTCCCCACAGATACCCTTCTTCCCCAACAGCAACTCACCAGAAACACAAAGCTTGTCTCCTCCAGAAGCCAGAGCAACTATTCCTCTGGTTTCTACAAGCTTCTTTTCGACTACGACAACCTTCTCCGCCTTCTCTACGACGGTCTTGAGATTTCCAGTACTTATTGGCCTGATCCATGGCTTGTGAGCTGGGATGCCGGAAGGTCCACGTACAACAGCAGCAAAATCGCAGCGATTGATTCATTGGGGATGTTTATTTCGTCTGATAATTACACTTTCATGTCAGCAGACTATGGGGTTGTGCTTCATAGAAGATTGAAACTTGAACACGATGGAAATATTCGACTCTACAGCTGGGAAGAGGAGGAGGAGACGTGGGTTGTTTCATGGCAAGCCATTCAGAAACCTTGCAGGATTCATGGCATTTGTGGGGCTAACAGTATGTGCAGCTATGGTGCTGGTGATGGTGGAAGGAAATGCTCCTGCCTTCCAGGATACAAGATGAAAAATCTTACAGATTGGTCTTATGGGTGTGAACCGGAATTTGATCTCTCTTGCAACAAAAAAGACTCTGGCTTTCTACTGCTATCCTCTGTTGAATTCTATGGTTATGATTTTGGGTATTTCCCAAATTACACATTCGGTGAATGCAAGAATTTGTGCTTGCAATTGTGCGACTGCAAAGCTTTTCAATTCAAATTTGACGAGGGTAAAGGTTTTTCGAAATGTTACCCCAAGACGGTATTGCTGAATGGATATCGTTCGCCGGAGTTCGAGGGAGACCTGTATTTGAGAGTGCCGGAAAGCAATCTCCTCTCCTACACCAACAATTCTGCAGAGGACTTCCGCTTGGATTGCTCGAGTGAAGGTACAGTGCAACTGGACAGAACGTACGGAAAAAGCAGAGGAAATCGGACACTGAAATTGTTGCTCTGGATTGCATATGTAGTGGGAGGGCTTGAAATCATCTGTATCTTTTTGGGGTTGTCTCTCTTGAGGCACTGGAGAAAGGGAAAAACACCATGATTTAGCTTGCTTTGGTCGTAGTGGCTTTAGATCCACGGTGCTCTATTACATATTTATAGTGTAATAGAGCATGATTGTGTAATGTATGATGCAAAAATAAATAAGAAAAATGTAATCTGTTAAATTAATACATTAGCAATCAAGGGAAGTTCAATTAAGAAGATTGTGACATGAGAATTGTGATGCAAGCAAATATAACAAGAAATCGTCTGGATTTCAATATCCTCCTCAACCTTGTCGCGAAAGTTTGAGTTTGGAAGAAAAACTGATTGTGTTTTTTTTTTTTTTTTTTTTTTTAGCGGGGGGGGGGGGGGGGGGGGGGGGACTGTTTGGAAGAAGAGAATAGAAGATTTATTTATTTGTTCCTTTTATGTTACATGGAGTTTGGTTGGGCCTAATCTATATCTGGCGCGCCAGTACATTGGGATTGGGCCGGTTGCGAATAGAAATGTACAAGGCTACTTTATGCCATTATTTTTTTTTAAGCCGAGAGAGAAGGTGATGCCATGCAACTTAGAAGGTATACATTTAGACTTACGTGGTGCAGAGAATGCTAGATTTTTACATGTTTTGAAGGATGTCAATAATGTTGTGCAATTGCTTGTAAAATTGGCTACCAGCCATGTCATGTTCTCTACTTGGTTAGGGGATACCCCTCCAAGTATTGGTGACATTGTAAGAAGGGAACAATTTCTTCTTCTTGTGTGATCTTCTTTGAATCTTTTTGAATAAATGAATATCTGTATATTCCTTAAAAAAAAAAAAAAGTACTTTAAGCCTAGACTTTTAACAGTATGTTTGAGATTGTAATTTTAATAAGTATAATTTTGATAAATTACACACAAAGATTGTTACTCTTAGAGAATAACTTCAATAAGGTTGTCAGGTTGTGGCACAAATCCACTCTTTTGTACCCACCAATCAAGAAAATGATACTAAGCATGGAACACTTTAAAAAAATTAAATACAACCATTTCATTATATCAAATTTAATTATTTATTTTTTTTTAAAAAAAAAACAGATTTAGAGGACGGCAAAAACCCACTGCAAAGGGAGTTGGCTCATGGCCACTCGTGGCCACATTTGGGTTGGCTGGGGGTGGTGCTTGGCCAACCCCCCCATGGGCTAGGGGTGGCAGTAAGCTGCCCTGCGGACCACACCTGAGCCACGCCTGAGGTGGCTGGGGGTGGCCGCTTCTATTTTTTTTAAAACTTAATTAGTTTTGTAATTTATTTTTTTGCTCATAATGGGCTTAGGTTTTACATCCTGATTGGTGGGCACAAAGGTATAAAAGTTGCTCTCTGGACCTTAAGCCATGAAAAATTGGTCTGAATTTTAAAACTGCTGTAATAAGAATAAAAAACGTTGTTTGTTTGGTAAAGTAATTTACAAAGATTTTGTAATTAAGTTATTTGTAAACTTGAATCTTCAACAGTTGACTGATTTCTTCGGCTGGCTAACCGTTACCGAGTTAAACAAAACGACGCTGATGATGCACTAATCTGGAAACTGAAATATTCGAACAAAGGCGGCGCGTATACTCAACGCCTATACATTTTCACTTCACCGTTTTCAATAGTAAACTGTAAACCCATAGAGAACCCACAAGTCCTCCACTCCTCGCAGACAAACTTTCCACGAGAATCGCTCAGGCTCGTATTGCTGTTGTATCAGCAACCTAAATGGGAAGCTCCAAGACTGGGGTTACCGACTCCTCCGCCACTGAATCCGATGGCGCCATCACCAAGACCGATTCTGACATGGACATTGACGACGCCGGCGACCGCGATTACCCTCCTAACACCGATTCTTGCCCCTTCTCGGAAGGAGAGAAGGTCCTGGCTTTCCATAACCTTTGCGTTTACGAAGCCAAGGTACTCTCTTTGCTTGAAGATGGTTTTTGGAAATTTGAAAAAGTACGAAATGGAAAACATAGATTATGATCGATTTTTGCTTTATTTTGTTTTGTTTTGTTTTTTTTAAAAAAAAAACGAAGTATTCGTCTAAAAATAAAACATAAATTGAAAGCAAAAGCTTCACCTACTCTTGATTGGCTCGGATTAAGTTTTATTTTCTTCAAAAACCATGATCAATTTTTTGTTCATATTGCAAGAACTACTATTATATATGATCACGAAATAGACAAAACTAATATGATCACGAAATAGACAAAACTAATATATATGATCACGAAATAGACAAAACTAATATGGAGACAGAAAAGGAAATAGAGATGGAGATAATAACTGAAGAGTTGGAAAGGAATGAAAGAAAAAGGATGCAAACAAGAGCAGTGTATCAAAAAGGAGAGAATTATGATGGGGGGACCATTCAAAACTGAAAAACCCATGGGAAAATTGGTTCTTTGAAACAGCGAGCGCAGATCAATGGGAAAATAGATGTAAAACCACCTATGTTAGCAGCGAAAGAGGGTATTGTAAAGTGGTTATCGAGCCTAGTTGGACAATTTCTAGATAAGCCATTACCTTTTTTTCTTGTTAAGAAGTGGATAATATGTTGAGTCAGTGAGGAAGGGTATGAGAATGGTACGTACATTTTCATATTCAATGGTCAGAAGACTAGAGATGCAGTGTTGGAAGCAAAGATTTGTCATATTGCAAATAAGCCATTAATCCTAAGAAAATGGCAACCAGGTATGCAATTACTAAAGCTCTCATTGCCTTCAGTACCAATTTGGATAAAACTAATTCATTTGCCAATGGGATATTGGAATCAAATTTGTTTGAGCCATGTGGCGAGTGGAATTGGAAAACCACTATATGCAGATTCTATTACTGAGGAATAGATGAGGTTTGAGGTTTGCGAGGATATTAGTAGAAGTAAATACAGAATCAGAATTTCCAAAGGAGATTGAAATACAAGGAAATGATGGGAGAATGATTACTGTGGGAGTTGAATATCCTTGGATACCGTTGAAATGTAATAAATGTCAAACTTTTGGGCATGCAGTCTATTCATGTCTGAAGGGAGAGAGGAAGGTATGGATACCAAAGAATAATGGGAATCCGAATGGGCTAAAGAGGGAAATGGAAGTAATGCAGAGGGAGAGTACGATGAGGGTTAGAAGTAACATGGTTTTGATAGAATCATAAAGAGGCCAACTAGAGAAAATAGAACGATAATAAAAGAAAGGGAGAGAAAGCTTGGTCTAATTCATTTGTTGAGATTAACATTTAAAGATGAAGAAGGAATGGAAGAAGGGGAAATATTGCTAGTTAAGGAGCAGGGAAGGAATATACAGAAGATTATAGAGGAAGCTTTAACTGAAGAAAACATAAGGATGTCAATAAGTAGAGATAAGGGGAAGAATAAGATAGGGGAAGGAGAGGAGAATATTCACCAACACAATGGAAATAGTAGTATTGAACACAAGAGGTCTTATTGATCTCTTAAAGCAGAGGAAGGTAAGAAGTTTTGTAAGAAGACTAAAAGTTTCTTTAATCTGCATCATTAAAATAAGAGTGAAAGTTGATAAAGCTGTGAAGATAAAGGAAAATAGAGTCCCGGGTTGGAGATTTTTGCATAACTATGAAAATCATCAGCTGGGAAGAATATGGGTATGATGGAATTTAGAAGAGTTAAAAGTTAATCTAATCAGTAAAAATGACCAGGTAATCAGTGCTGAGAAAGAGGAGATGCGGTACAAGCTTTTGTGTATGGTGCAAATACAAGAGTGGGAAGGAGGCCTTTGTGGAATCATCTGTTTTCTGTGAAAACTAAGATGAATGGAGATCTGTGGCTATTGGCCTGGGGATTTTAATGTTGTAAAGAATATGAGAGAAAAATGGGGTAGAGAGAAATTGAATAACTATGAGTTGGCGTTTAGTGATTGTGCTAACAAGGTTGAAGTAATTGATCTGGCATTTAGTGGATGCTTTTTTATGTGGAATAATAAAAGAGAAGGCGAGGAATTTGTAGCAAGGAAATTAGATAAAGTTATGTCAAATGAGGTATGGTTGGAGAGGTATGGGAAAACTGAAGTTGAATTTTTGGAAGGAGGAATCTCACATCACTCACCTGCTGTTATTTCAGTAGGTAAATTGCAGGGTTTTGGTCCAAAACCTTTCAAGTTCTTTGGCTTTCTGGATTAGGTTGCTGAGGGATGGAATTTAAGGATGGAAAGGGTTCCTATGTTTAAGTTGTATGCCATTGTTACTTATCAAAAAAAAAAAATGTTGTATGCCATTGTTGAAAAGGATATTTAACAAAAGAATGTGGAGCTATATGGAGGGATTAAACAGAAGGTGATGCAAGCCAGAATGCGTTTGGAATAAGCTCAAAGGGAAGTAATCTCGTCTTCTGGTAAATCTGAAAGTTTGAAAAAAGAAAACGAGTTTGTATCAAAGCCAGAATGCATTTTGATTTGAGCTCAAATCAAACAGCATTTGTACAAAAGAGAAGCATTTCAGAAAATGTTCTGCTGGCTCAAGAAGTAGTGAGAGGTTATCATAAAAAGGGGGGGCAACCGAGGTGCACTATAAAAGTTGATATGATGAAGGCATATGATTTAGTGAATTGGAAATTATTCTGCAATGTTTAGCATGTTTTGGAGCTCCCTCTAAGTATATAAAGTGGGTTAGAGAATGTATTACATCTCCTCGGTTTTCTGTGGCTTTGAATGGTACAATGGTTGGCTATTTTGAAGGAAAAAAGGGATTAAGGCAAGGGGATCCTATGTCACCATATTTGTTTGTAATTGCTATGGAAATTATGTCAAGATTGATGGATGAATATAGTGGGAATGTAAAAGCATTCACTTTCCATCCTCGTTGCTCGAAGATCAAGCTCACTCACTTATGCTTTGTTGATGATCTGCTGTTGATCTGAGCGATAAATTTGAAGTCAGTTAATACCATTAAAAAGGCGCTCCATGAGTTTCTGTATATGTCAGGTTTAAAAGCAAATCCAGAGAAGAGTACATTTTATTGTTCAGGTGTATCTCAGCTGATGAAGGAGCAGTTAGCTGATTGTCTACAGATGAAAGAAGGGAAGCTACCAGTTAGATATTTGGGAGTTCCTCGATTTCAACAAAGTTAGGTGCTGTAGATTGCTCAATGCTCCTGGACAAAAATAAGAAGGATGGGGCCATTTGTTTTTTCAGTGTGGATACAGTAAGAAAATATGGAGAGAAGCTATGAGGAGATGTGACTTAGCTGATCTACCAACAGAATTGGAGGAAGTTCCGAGCCGAGAGTTGAAAGAATCAAAGAGAAGAGTTTAAAAGAGAATGTCTGCAAATTGGTTTATAGTTCAGTAGTGTACAATATATAGAGAAGTGGAAATGAAATCAAGCATGGGAGCCGGCCAAGAATAGAGGAAAAGATACCGCAAACAATTATATGGGAAGCAAAAGCAAGGATCTTGGGAAGGGGAAGATTTAAGAAAACAACAGACTTTAGAAATTTGTTGTAATTGGGGTATAAGTGAAAATATATTGTCATAGTAGGAGTCGTGTATAAGGGGTGGGGTGGGGGAGACAATGTAATATAAGAGTGTATGCTGCTACTATGTGGCATCAGGTGGTTCGGCTGATTAGTTGGAGAGTCTGTAAATGTGTGTTTTTCTTTGAGGAAATATCTCATTCATAAAAAAAAAAAAAAATTGTATGAACATTAATTGATTGGTTTCAAAATTGGTGCACTTTAAACCTTTGGTGGGTCACTGTTAACAAAGAAAGCAGAAATCCCTATGACCTGTACTTTGAACCTATTTGGAACCGAATAAATTGGCGTCTTTATATTAAAAAGAAAAAAGATGTGAAGGTTTTGTTAGGATTTTTTTGGGGTACTAAAACTGCTTTTCAGCTTTTAGTATTCAGGTCAAGTGGTTTTAGTTTCCAGTCTCAAGTGCAGCTTACTCAAGTTTTCGTTGCTTAATATAGACACTTTGAAAGTATATTGTGGATATTAATAGAATTAGAAACTCATGGTTCATGCTGCGTCAAAAAGATTGCAAACCCAAGTGCAGGCTATCGCAAGTAATAAATTCTCGATAAGATTGAGGTCGATCCACAGGGAATGATAGATACTCGAGTAAAATTTCTATTATCATGTAGAAAAATAAAATGAGTTGATTGTTTGTTTTCCACTAAGAGGTGGAGCAATGGAGTGATTAAATTAACAAAACTAAATTAAGTAAAATAGAGCTAAGGAAAAATTTATGGAAAGCACTAGGGCTTCAAGGATCCACCTAGCATTCTATTACGTATTCTTGAGACATTTTTAACTCAACTAGGTGGAGAATCAACTCTCCTAATTGGAAGATTTAACAACATGGGTTTGATTAAAAATAAAGTCAATTGAGCATGGGTTTGATTAAAAATTTGATTTCATTTACATGTTAAGAGAGATTAAGCATGCACTATAAGTTTGAATCATAACAAATCAAACAATGTAAGCATTTGATATAAACAAAAATAATAATGAACCAAAAACTAATCAACATGAAATATTTCTCAAATTAAAATCATTTCCAACATTCAATCATTATTCCATGAAAAACATTAAACATAGTCTCAAGAACATATAATAAAAATACTAGGCTTCACACATAGCCCTAGCTAAAAGATTAGCCACTCATAATCATGGAAATAAATTCCATCATTAAAGAGCTAAACATTAAACAAAACAAAATAAAATAAAAGATAGACACTAAGAAAATGAAAATGTGCTTCTGGTAGATCAGGAAAGAACCCAGCTTCAGACTCTGTTCCAGCTCTCCTCCTCCCCAGTCTGTCTTTTGTTTCAGGCTCTAGCTCCCTTTAAAAAGAAAAATTCTTGATGTAGTAGCTTGCTTTTTTATTTCTCTTCTTTCTTTTTGGCTTAAGCAGCTTTTGCATTTAATTCTTCCTACGCTTTGCCGGATCTCTTCAAATAATTTTCCTCATTTTCTCTCTTGCACGCCGAAGGAGCAAGATGTCAGCTTAATTTTCTTTCTTTCTTGCACGTTCCGGAATTCTCTCCCCTTGTCTGGTGCTGTCCATTTGTTACCACGCCTGCTTCAGCTTTGAGCTTAAAGCTTATTTGGAGCTTTAAGCTCAAAATAAGCTTTAAGCTCAAGGCTTATTTTGTTTTCTGAAAGCCCTCTTTGAGTGGATCTTTGCTAACACCCTCTCAATATCACAAGGCACCCCCAGCCCTGCTATCTTTGCCGCTGGTTGTACCTTGTTTTCCTAAGTATCATACTTACAGTTTCCTTGGCTGATACTTTGGAGAAGGTTTGTATCGCACCTTGAAGAACAATTATTGCTGGAAATTTCTTATCTGTCTTTTTCATTCAACCATAATATGAAAAACCCTTATATCTATCTATCTATCTATCTATATATATATATATATATATATAGAGAGAGAGAGAGAGAGAGAGAGAGAGAGAGGCATCTAATGCTTAATCCTAATTGGACTTGGCCTTTTTCAGCATTTACCTAAATAATGAGTTAACTCACAAATAAAACTCCCAAACATATTAAACCCAAAATAAGAGCTAAAGGATTAGAAGTACAACTCATCTCCTGAAAGTTTTTAAAAAAATACAGAAATACATTTGGCTCTCAATTAAATAAAAATAAATTAAAGAAAATTGACTTTTTGTTGCTTGCATCAGTCTTGAACCAGCTATATATACTGCACAGTTTTTTTATTTGCCCCACTGTTGAAAAGAAGACAAACTGGACCGTATGGCAAACTATCTGTGTCCTGATTCCTTTGACTAACTGGATAGTATTGGCTAATGATTCATACTATTATCCTTGCACCATTACTCATCAAGCATATATGATGGTTGGTTCATTTTTCCATATCTTTGGGGCAATGTATATCTCATTTTTAAGTTAGTTGAAAGGCTATACATATGCATTGAAGTAATTCTCCTCAACTGTTAAAACCCATTACCTTAAGCATGTTGGATAAGCTTGAATGTGCAATTTTGTGACCCTTTCTTTAATATACATATACACCTTTTTTTCTTTTTTTTTTTTGTGGGGCAGGTAATGGACTTATACACCATGTTAAAAACACGTATGATTTGGAAAGTAACCTTAAGTGCTTTTACTGCCGCATCTTCAGATTTTGTTAACCTTTTGTGTTTAAGTGTTAATGCTCTCTTATTTGGTTAGTCTAATATGCTATATGTTTTATTTGCAAGGTGAGAAAAATTGAATACCGGGCAAAGGAGTGGAGCTTTTTTGTTCATTATCCTGTAAGTATTAACTATTTTTGCTATTTCATATTAAAAAATTTCTTCAAGAATGTGTTGAGCCATAGTACTGTCTCTGTTGTCTCTGCATCTTTGATTGCATCATCAAATGGCATCCTGTTACAGTATCTTGATCAGATACACACTTGTATTCTGCAGGGCTGGAGCAAAAAGTGAGTATGCTTTCCCGTGAATGTACCTGGCATCTGCAAAATTCTGAATTCTGATTTAATTTTTCTATGTGGCAGGCGGTTGGTAGTTGAAAATGGAGTTTTTTTTTTTTTTTTTTTTTTTTTTTTAAGCATATTATGTTTCACTTTACAGATGATGGTTCCAGCATCTCTCATTTTGCCTTTTTTTTGGATCCGATTTTTTTTTTTCTTCAAGCTCATTACTATAGCGCTTGTTCCTTTTCTTTTTATTTTCTATTCATATCATAGTTTTTTTCTGATTTTTTTTTTCTTCAAGCTCAATACTATAGCGTTTGTTCCTTTTCTTTTTATTTCCTATTCATATCATAATTTTTCTTATTTTTAATTACAGATAATGGTTCCAACAATTTGCATTTTGCATCTTTTGTTCAATTGTTTTTTAACTCCAGCATTGATGCATTTTGCATGTTGGTGCAATTGTTTTGAACACCTGTATTGATGCGCAATTATGGATTTGTTGTTGTTGGTTTCTTTAGCAAGTTTTGTTTATATGTTTTCTATTTAATATACTTAAGCTTCTCCTAATTTTTCTTCACTTACTCTTGTGCTTATGAACTCCAAGGAAATCTTAGGCTATGTTTGGTAATGGTTTCAAATTTCTCTCTTCTGAAAACATTTAACAAACAATTCATTTTTCAGAACACAACACAAAGCAGTTTTGAAAACACAATACTCAAAACACTTTTCAGAAGAAAAAAAACACAACAAACTTTTTATAAATTTTTTTAAAAAAATAAAACTTTTCACACATTCTTATAAGAATATTTTGGAAAAATCAATGCTTAATTTTTCAGATGTAGGGTGACTTATTATTTATAAAAGGATTAAAAAAAGAGAGAGAGAGATTGTTGCACTGCCACCCCCAACGGAGGAGAGGGTTGGCTGCGTGGCCACCTCTGTCACACAGCCACCCCTCTCCTCTGCTGGGGGGTGGCGGCACACTCATATATATATATTTTTTAAATAATTTTATAAGAAAAAGGTCAGCTCCACACTTGTTTGTATTTTCTCAAATTAAGCATGTTTAGTATTTGTTTATTTGCAAACACAAAATATTTTGCAAAACATTACCAAACAATTTTCTTATGTGGACTCAGAAATATTTTCTCTAATGTGGACCTCAACAAGAACACTTCTCAACCTTATATAACACAAAAACTTTTTCAAATTAAAATACATAAAAAAAAAAAACTTTTCAAAGCCATTAACAAGCGTACCCTTAATTTCATTAGGCTTTGTTTTCTTCAACAGTTGGGATGAATGGGTAGGCATGGATCGATTGATGAAGTTCACGGAGGAGAATGTGCAGAAACAAAAGACCCTCAACAAGAAGCAGCTCTTAGAGAAGAATACAAAGCTACCACATGCTTCACTGATTAAACCAAAAAGTTCCAATGGTTAGATCTTCTTGCTAATTTAGTTACTATTAACTCAAATATTGATATTTTTGATTTGCCAAGCATCAGATATGTTCTTAAGTTTTTTCATTATTTCTTTCTTGTTTCTTTTTCCTCTTACTTTCTATTTGGATGTGGTGCTAGAACTGTATATTGTTTCTTTCTTGGTCTTTTTCCTCATCTTTTCTCTTTTGATATAGTGATAAAACTTGTGCTTTCTGTCTTTCTCTGACGATCGAATAAAAGCAGTGCTAACCTATAAACATTGGAACTCTGGGCATGTGTTTCATTGATTGGTGTTGAACATCAAGGTGGATGAGCCTTAAGTGTTTTACTTCCTGCCCCGCACGGGGGGATATAAATTTTGATTTTAAAGTCTTCTAGGATGCGAGTGTCTCCATTGATTCTCACTCAACATTCTTCTTATCAGTTAGCACTATACAATCAAAATTTAAGCATTTTGCCCTTTATGTGTCGACATTGATTCTGACCCAACATTCTTCTTATCAAACTGAACAATACAATCAAAATTTAACTTAAGCATTCTGTCCTTTATCTTAGAATCCATAGGATTTCTTTTTATACTTAAATTGTATCATTTCCTCGGAAGAGGATATCAAAGTCTGATCATTATCATGGGATTTATATTCCTTATATTGTACATCTATATGGCCTGTAAATAGGCATTTTCACTGTATTATCAAATAAGTCAATAAGATCAATATGTAGCCCCATAGGACACTTCCTAATGGTAGACGTAGGCCTCTAAGACTGAATCACACCAAAATTATGTGTTCTCTTTCTCTTGCTTCCACATTCCTATATTTTACATTATATTATACATTATATTATATTTTAATATTTCTTACATGTATCAGAGCTATTTTTGTGTGGCTTTCAATTGCTTAGTTGTAAGCTTTCTCTCATCGGCGCACGTTTTCTTCTTTGTTTAGGTGTCTTTGAGTACTATAAAAACTATTAACACCCAAAGAGTCTACTCGTTTTTATTTGCATTGTGCTAGTAGAATGAAGTCATTCCATCCTGCCACGCTCCCTCACGCGCACTGATTCATCTCCGCCTTCCACGCGCTTCACACTCCACCCCCACCTCTAATGCGCTCTCACGCTCATTGATTTCTTTTGTCTCAGTTTTAAAAAGAAATAAAAAAGAAAAAAAAAAAAGGACGAAAGGCAACTCATTGTGCCAACTCGGTAGGAGTTGACTCGATCCATAAAAAAATTGCTAATTATTTTTCCTTCCAATCTCAAGCTTCCACTTTAACTTCAAGGGGGGATTAAAAAAATCTGCCTAAGGCAAATTATTTCCTTGCTGAGTTTGAGGGAGATGTTAGAATTTGTTGTAATTTGCATGAAAGGTTTAGAGAAAAAGTGGAGGCTTGTTTCTATTACATAGCCTACCTCACATATTTTATTAAATAAGTTTTGAGAAATATGACAATGACCAAAATGCTCACAAACCCTAATAACTCTTCTAATAGAATCCATAGGATTTCTTTCTATACTTAAATTAAATCATTTCCTTATCAGATGATATCAAAACTTGATCAGGTAATCTACTAATTATTATCAAGGGATTTACATTCATTATATTATACATCTTCAATGTGTGTATATATATATATATGCATTTCCACCATATTATCAATCAAGTCAATAAGATTAAGATGTAGCCCTATAGGACATTTGGTGGTGGTGGACATAGGCCTCTAAGGTGAACTACCCCAAAATTCTGTGTTCTCTTTCTCTTGCTTTTGCTTTCCTATATTTTACATTATTTTATATTTTAATATATTTTACAATTTATGTGTCTACATTGATTCTAATCCAACATTCTTCTCATTATTCAGCAGTTGCATCTAGTCTTATTCATTTAAAAAGAAAAAAAAAAAACTGGTTGGCTGCAATCTGCAAATATGTGGTATTTTTTTATATATATTTTTAAATGGGATGTTGTTTTCGTCCTTTTTCTGATCTATTCTGGAAAATGCTATGCAGTGGGAAGAGCCAAGAAGCGAAAGAATGACTCCATTAAGGTATCGCCTGAAGCACTTCCAGCTCACCACACATGATTTTATTCTTTTTGCATAATCCTAAGTAATTTAGATGCATCAGTTTGATATTTCATTCAAATCAATGACAAATTGTTTATTACTTCAATGAAGATTATTTATTTATTTTCAGGTTTTCCATTGTTTGTTTGATATCTTTACTGAGCTAATTGTTTACCTACTGTTAGGAGAAGGACATGATACCCTTGGACAAGCTTGTGAGCATCCAACTTCCACCACCACTGAAGAAGCAATTGGTTGATGATTGTGAATTTATTACTCATTTAGGCAAGGTAACTATATCATATAATTTTTATGGTACACCTGAGATTTCTTACTTTTTATTTTTTATTGATAATCGTTAAATTATAACTTATGCCAAAAAATTAGCTAATAGAACATGGTTAATTTAATCATTTTATTAATACTTTAACATTCTATCAGTGTGGACTCAAACTCCTACTTAATAAGTGAGGCCAAACGCTTGGAATATTTAACTGAAATTGAGATAAAATGTGGAGTCAAGGTTTAAATTCAAAACCTCTATTCCAATGCCACCTTAAATTACTATTTATCCAAAAAACTTAAGCAAAAAAAATGATAAATTTAATAATTTAATTAATATTTTAACAATAATCAACGACCTAATGTTGTGAGATAATTATCAGAACCTTAACCATGATATAAATGAGTCACATGGCTGATTTTGGTTGCCTTTATGTAACGCCCAACATTTTCATCAGTTTTTTTCCACATTGTATAATCCATAAGGTGCTACTACTTGACTTTAAGAATAGCATAAGCATTTAATTGAACTATAACTGTAAGAACAATACTAGAATACTAACTGAAAGCCGTACATTTATTTACATAGTTGTACAACTCTGTTCATACTTACATTCTATTGTTTTATACTTATTAAAACTATATGTACAAAGATACTATTACAACCTAAATTTAGAGTAAACGAGTATTTTAGTCATTGTAATATTTTTCAACCTATATAATAAAGTATGTGAGGCTACATGAGGAGTAACGAGTCTCCACTTTCTCTCTAAAGTTTACATGCAAACTACAACAATCTTGTTCAAACGAGATTATTTCTTGGTCATTAAGAAATTCTCCAAAGTGTGACGCATGGCATCAAACGCAACTTGCTGATGTGGCATGCATACATAGTATTTGGCGTGGCAACTGGCTTGACGTGGCACGAAACCCAGTTTGTTGACGTGGCATGGCAAATTTGAAACTTGGCCATGCTGACGTGGTAGGCTCGTTTGAATGAGATTTTTATTTTTCAAATCTATTTTTAAAAATTTCAACCTATTTTATTTTTCTTGTCTTTTATTTCTATTTTCTTCTATCTTTTATTTATTCGAGGTATTACACTTTGTTCCAGCCATACTCTGCATGATCAACTGTTCATTCTTAATTTTGTTAGGGAATATATGGTGGAACATTTTATTGTCATGGTTCTATACATATTTTGCATTATCAACCAAACTTTATTCTTAATTACTGCACATGATTATTCTACATATTACAATGATGATTAACTAATTAGGCTTTGTTAGTAATTTGCAATATAATGAGTTGCATATGGCATATTAGCTGAGATGTGACAAAAACTACCATGAAATTGGAAGGAGCCAAATCCTATACCATAGTGTCTGAAGGCACCATAATCATGTGCTGTCATGGGGATGATAAAGTGCATAGTAAGTATATCTGACAGACTTGCAGAAAATAGATTTGGATACCATGGTACATTGACCAGAAATAAAAAAGGATCATGGTATGTTGAACCTGGATAGAATTACATTCAAGTTTGGCTGTGGTTATTAATAAAAGAAGGGAGTGGGTTCAGATGGGAATGGCCTTATCGCAGGAAAAGTAGAACTCATTATGTGGCTGCTAGTTATTGGTCACATAGTTAGGTTTTGATTTTCCTGATGTATTAATCACGTGTAAAAGTTTTTGATTCATGTCCTCTCCTGCAGCTTGTAAAACTTCCACGTACCCCAAATGTTGATGACATTTTGAGGAAGTATCTTGATTACAGGTTGAAGAAGGATGGCTTGTAAGTGCATGCCATGTTTTTTTGCCACCTCAGTCTTTTCCTTTTATGGCTTGCTAGTTTTAAAGTTGTTCTTGCTTAGTGGACCCTGAATTTACAGAGAATTATCTTTTGCTGGTCTGACCAGAAAGAAATTGCTACCTGGTGTAGATCTCTTTACAGGTGATATGGTATCCTAGAATTACTTTAATTTTTCTGGTTTTTCCACAAAATGGCTGAACAACTTAGAGCTTGTTTGGAATTGCATTAAGGAGCTTAAAAAGTACTTTTAGTACATTTAAAGTAGTGCCAAACAAAAAGCTAGTCTGTTTTGTAAAAAAAGTCAAAAAGTAATTCTTTGATTTTTTTTGCTCTAAAAAGCCAAAACGTACTTTTAGGAAAAACTTAAAAATGAAGCTTTTTCTATTTTTTTTTTCTAGCTTTAAAAGCTCGATTTCCCAATACAATTCAAATGGGCTCTTAGTCATTCTCAGAAGTAAGCAAAGTGCGTTTTCTGTTTCTTTACTTAGTACTTCCTATTGAAGAGTCTTATTTAAATTATAGTAGCTTTTGAACACTAGAGAGCCCAGGGGAGATTATATTTGTGTTGCAAGATTGTTTAGCCACGATAGAGAATTTTAAGCAACTGTTTCAGCTTTGTGCATGTAAATTCCAGATTCCTGCTGATTTTTTCCACTAAAGCAACTTGGTGGAGAAAATATAATCAACATAGCTTTTGCCCAAAAATATTTCTATTGGCTCTTGTCAAATTGCAAAAACCTTAAATCGCTGAGCATCTAACTGTTGAAGTAAGGAAAACAATAAAATTAAAAATTATTGGTTTGCACAAACATCTGTTTCTGACTAATGGTAACACAATGTCTTTATCGTCCCTTAGAAGAACAAAGAAAGATCCAGAAACAAAACAATTTTTGGTGTGCATGATAAACAACACAAGTTTTAACACACTTTTGTCTCTAGCTCGCTTAACTGGTGCTTCTTCACTTTGTACCTTGATTGTTTACCCATAAAAGAAAAAAAGACTTACTATAAAATCAAGACGAAGGCTTGTTTAGAAAAAAAATAAATTTATGATAATTGAAGAAGTGTACAATGTAAGATGATATATAAAGCACTTCCCTGAATTTCAACTTTGGTTTTCAAAGATACAGACAAGATAAGCAAAAAACACCAATTGAAAGAATAAGTTCAATTGTAAGTTTTTGATTAAGCAATTATTATGACTACAAGAAAAATTTATGCTGCTACCATAGTAGCAGCATCAGGTAAGCATACATGAAGGGGAAATTGTGCGGATTTAACAACTGTACGAGAAACAAAGTAATAAATATAAAGTTAACTTCATTATTATAAATCAAGTTATTGAATATTTCAAACATTTCCACTGATTCTGATTTCTTGAAGTGTCTTTGATTAAACTTAGGGTTTCAATAGATTTATATCATTGATTGATAAGGTTGTTAGTTGTACAATTGTCGTGAAGGAAGGATAAACCAAGTTGGTGCTTGGCATCTGAATATCCTTATATATACACATTGAAGTGTTTTAAAGAGAGGTTGTACATCCATATTGTATATTATTGTATCTAGTTCTGTAAGTGAGAGAAATGTGAAAATAGTGCTTTGGTCTGGATGCTCTTAAGTGTTAAACTTTACTATGGATGCACCTTGCAACTTCTATATTTAAAGATTCCACTTTGTATATGTAATTTTTGTCGTGAGCAAAGTTCTTAGTATCATGTTCTTTTAATTGATGCATTTGTCTTGGTAATTTCCTATTGTTGGTGTAAATTTTTTTATACTTTTGTCTATCATCATTGTTTTTTTGTCGTAACGTAATTCCATCGATATAGGATAGCTGATTCACTTGGAGAAATTCTGAAAGGGTTACGTTGTTACTTCGACAAAGCATTGCCAGTGATTCTTTTGTATAAAAGTGAGCGTCAACAGTATGATGAAGCAATTTCTGATGATGTCTCTCCTTCTACTGTATATGGTGCTGAACATCTGTTGCGCCTCTTTGGTATGGTTGTCCTTTTATGCTAGACATTCAATTGTTTGCTTTGGAAAATTTGTTATGAGCTCTGTGTTTTAAATCCCATTAAGCATGATTTTGTTATATCTTTTAGGAGAAACTACATTTACCCCCATGACCATCACCTAAATCACAATGTACCCCCAAACTAAAAAAAGTTGCAATTGACCCCCTAAACTATTTACCCCTTTCAATTAATCCCCACCGTTAGGATTTTTGTTTAAATCCAACGGAAAAGGGTCAAAATGATGATTATAACCTTGCTTTAGATTTCCTTAGAAAATAAATGAAAAAAATAAAACTTGTCGCCAAAAGACCCATGACTGGTTGTGGATCATCTAGATGGAGACCAAGCCATGGGTCTTTGGATCTCCATGGAGGAGACCCACGGCTAGCCTCCAAGGGAGGAGACACCCAGACCGCAGCCAGATGGGACCTGAGAATATATATATTTTTAATTTAAGGGCATTTTGGTATAGTTACACGTCTCACCTGGGATAAAATGGACATTTCATGCATTTGTGGTCCAAGTTAACAGAAAATTTTAACAGTGAGGGGTTAATTGAAAGGGGCAAATAGTTTGGGGGGGAACATTTCAACTTTTATTAGTTTAGGGGGATATTCTAATTGAGGTTATAGTTCATAGGGATAAGTGTAGTTTCCCCTATCTTTAATTTATCCACAAACTTTGCCTATCTTTTATGAAGTTTTGATTTGTAGAATGTTTCTTGTTTATTTGCCATAAATTACTAATGCTGATTTTTTACACTAACCATATGATAACCCTGTAAAATGTGGCAATTTTCATAACTATTGAGCATGTGAATGTCTGTGGGCTGGCAAAATGAGTAATTCTTCCTGCCATGTCTCTATCAAACACTAGCTGGAAGATTACTTACCAGGATATGTTTTTGGGTCACCTTACCCTTTTCTGCTTCATATATATTATCTAAGTTAGTATCTTTTAAAAGCTAAATTAAATATTTGGGGCTCTGTATGAATAAATTTAGCAGGGAAACCATGATTTAGTCGTGATTGTGAAATGACCGTTTTTCATATCAGTCAGTCTATGCTATTACAATTTGATGTGCTTTTTTTCTTTCTTTCACAGAAATGGGTTAAAAATGTATAAAGAAATATTGCTGATGATTAATTAGCCTATAGTATTTCTGTTTACATTTTATATTGGTAAGATAATTCAAAGACATTTTGAATGTTATACCATTGCATTGCAATATGGCTGTGTCTGTGTTTGTTGGATTTGCAACCTAATCAATTTAGTATTGCTGGACATGGGCTATTCATTCTAATTCTGAAAATTCCTACGAGTGCTTAAAATAGCATCTTTCGCCTTATGTAATCGTTTTATGTTATAGAAGTGGTAGCCATCGTTTCTTCATGCTTCTAATGTAATTCTTCTGGTATTTGCAGTTAAGTTGCCTGAGTTTTTGTACCATGCCAACATTGAAGAGGAGACATTGATGGAGCTGCATCAAAAATTGGTCGACTTTCTCAAGTATAACATTTTATCGATATGGAGAAAATTATGATTGGGAAAATAAAAATGCAAATTATTTATATTTGCACAGGATGATTTATGATGGATGCCATTCAAAAAGAAAAATAAAAAATAAAAAAATAAAAACCGATTACGCCTGCTGATAGTATGCAATAACTGTCATTTACGTCCAGTAAAAGTGTTGCAATTCAGAGCGAAGTTTGTCACTTCATTCATACTTGTAGTAGGTCTTTGTCTATGGATAACCAACCTGCCTCTTACTTGTAGTTTTATTGAAAAATTCTCAAAGTATTATACACATGCTGAGAGATTATACATCTTGTGATGCAGGTTCTTGCAGAAGCATCAGAGTGCATTTTTCCTCTCAACTTACCATGTTCTGGAAGATGTCGAAACGAGCACCAACAAATAAGATGGCTAGGTCAAGAGATGTTCTGGCAACAAATTTTGTACAAAAAAGAAAAGAACTGTTGTACATATTACCATAGAACAACAGCTTTAGGTTGGTGTCTTGCCGGCTTTTTAAATCTTTATTTTCCCGGATTTCTAAATTTGTGAAATCAGATGCCTGTGCTTCATGTTAATTCAATGCTGTGATGTGATTATTTTCCTGTGTGTATTGATAGAAGGTTAAAAAAATGAGGTTTTGTTGTAAAAGATGATGACTTTAGGGTTAGAAAGGTGACTTTAGTGGTCTTAAACTGGAATTTTCTTTGCTGTCTTATACATATATTGTTGATGCTGCTAAGCCATCCCATTTTATTATATTATCTGAGTTCCTTCTTAATATATAATATCTTATATTCTTACTTGATTTAAAACATGTTATGACGACCTGAACGAGTCCAAAAGTAGTTGTTGATGATCATAAAAGCAGATATCTATCTTTGTCAAGGTCCAAATTAAAAATGATAAAAAATAGTTATCTGTCCTGTAAATGATGAAGTTCAAAGATGATATTTGCATTTTCTTTTAATATTTATTAAAAATCAAAATATTACAATAATAAAAATACTTATTATAAGATCAAACATGTAAGAAACAATTATCAATATAACATAATTTAACTGAAAATAAAACAAAGACCAGTAGCACTTTAAGTCTTTAACTGAAAGTAAAAGGATACAAGCAAAGCAAAAGACAATATTTACTGAACGCGAAGGAAATGAGAGTCTTGCTTTTGTTTTTTTTGCTTTTTGTTTTTTGTAAGTACGAGTGTTGCTTTTAGGTAAGGTCATTTCACAGAGACAGAAAATGAAGGATATCTGCCCAAGCCCGATGGAGGTTCCATACAATTCCATTGACCTGCAAAAGACAATGTTCATTGCAGGGACTTTGTAACTTCAAGATGGAGACCATTCATTGAAACGAAGGGGATGAGATTGAATCACTTCTCAGCCTCAAAGTAAAAAAGAAATAACAAAAAGAGTAAATAAATATGTAATCAGATCATTCCTTTGAGCCTTGGAGGGTGCAGGCAGGCCACTCTGTTTAAAGACTCAAGACGGTTGACATTGGAATATAATTCACTCTGGTCCAAAATGGACCAAAGAATATCCAGTTCATGGCTAGGATTTCTTCTTAAAAATTTTAGAACTACAAATAAGACATCTATCCCACTAACAAAAAATAATAATAAAATATCATTTAAGATTAAAAAAATAAATAATAAAAAAAATAAGGGGTAGCTGACCACCCCATTTTAGATGAGGGTGGCTTGAGAGCCCCTCAATGGCTAGCTAGGGGTGGTCGGACCATCCTATGGCCCTTGTGAGTGGTCCGGCCACCCCCAAGGGCCAAACGAATTATTATTATTTTCGTTTGGCTCTTGGGGGTGGTCCCGTTGGGCTTGGGGGTGGCCGAAGTCACCCCCAAACCAGCCAAACTAAAAAAGAATAATAATAATGGGTTGGCCCTTGGGTGTGGTCTGGCCACCGAAAGCATAGGTACCATGCCACGTCATATGGCCGGCTGATTTGGCTTCAATATGTGGTATTAGGGACACGTGTCACCATTTTACGAGTTCTGATGTGGAGATCCGTTAAATATTTTGACGGAAGTACTAAGTGAATTTTTTTAATAATTACAGGTACCAATTGCAACATTTTTTGAATTCGATGTGTCTATTTGACTTTGGCCCTAACCACAGGTACTAAAATTGCATTTAACTCAAAAAAAAAAAATTGTATTGGCTTGGCGTAGCACACTAACAGAATCTACTAAGTCAATAGACGAAATTTGATTATAATGAGTTTTTTTTTTTTTTTTTTTTTTTTTTGTGTGTACTTAAATTAAGGACATTTGGATTTATTTTAATACCACATGTAGACTACATTCGTAAATCATATAAACTATAAAGACAGATTTTACAATTTTTTTCTTCTTTTATTCAAAACAAACTGCCTAATTTGAGTCATGTAAGCCTTACCAAAAAAAAAAAAAAAATCAAACAGTATGGAAAGGGGTTGCTCTAATCACAGTGGTCGTCGGCATCTTTAAAATACAGTCAGGATCTTTAAAATTGAAGATGCACGCCATGCAATTCCTTTGAATTGTAGGGAAGGTCCCATTCCTTATGTCGAGCTTTATCTGCTCCACTGACCACGTCGACCTTTCCTTTCCCCAAGTCTTGGTGGTAACCTTCAATGTACGTCAACTAAATTAATGAGAGTCACTGCTCCTCTCTGTCAAATAAATTTTGTCCTTACCATAGACTCTGGGCATGCATGTTGCAACCACCACAGTCAAGTGAAGAAAAAAAAAAATCAGTCTTTTTTTCTTTTCTTTTTCCAAAAAAAAAAAAACGTTCATTTTGTTGGATTCTTAACGATAGTAGGATCTTGTATAATTAATCTCAGGAAGGATTTCTCCCGTTAGGGTGGAAATCCTGTGGAGATCAAGAGAACTTAAATACACATTCTGTACGTAACAAAACCAATGTACGTACAATTTAGAGATTGTGTTTGTGTTCTTATGAGACTCTATTTATAGAGTCCCAACTTAACTCTTGACCAAGAGTTATGTCTCTTGACCGGTTACCTCCACTGGAAGTTATATTACCTTCCTGTATATATTATACAATCTGGCGTGGGTATGACCACACTTATAATAGTGTGATCATCCTATGCACCTTCATCTCCCACTTGATCATACTATTATGATCGGTAATAAAACCCTAGTTATACATGTTTACCTTTGGTACCATAAAACATGTCAACTCCTTATCTGCTAACGCTTGCAGACAATAGTCAGATTATAACATCTTTGATGTGTACACACTTATGTTATTTCATCTGATTGCACCTTTTTACCATATGTGTCTTACTGACGACATACTAGTGGTGACTTTACTTGCTATATAATCTAAGCAAATAACATTAATTATCCATAGTTGGGAATACAGTCCACACCCAAACTACAATTAATGATTTTTACATAGTAACCATATGTAAACTTGTATTGAATTTTTCATTCAATTTCTTATCTCCAAGGTTATCCCTATTTGAGATTTACATTGACACTTCTTTCCGATGACTATCGGTATATAGATATTATACCAAACTTAACATAATGCTTTTAAGTGGACTTTACACATTTATGTCTGTTTATGATATCTATATTCACAAGTGTCATTCACCCAAGAATGTTCATTACATTTAATGAGGCGTAAGAAACGCATACCATCATTCATTCAGGCATTCCCTGAATCCTTCTGATTATGCCGTTTTTACCATTAGTTGAGCATGATTACCATGGTAGTAATAATTTTGCCCCATGCCAACTCTCATCTGTAAAACCTACAGATTGTCGTCAGATCATGACATGGCTATACGTGCGCACATTTTCGTCATCTTATCTGACCGCATCCTTTACCATATACTTCCTTACCGATAGTATATTAGGGATGACTTCATTTCGCTATCTCTCAAACGAATGACATCAATTCTCCATGGTTGGGAGTATAGTCCACACCCATTCCACAATTGACGACTTCAGTCGTACACAAAACCATGTGTCGATCTGCGCTAAATTTTTGATCAAGTACTTCCTTTAAAGCCATTATTCCTATGGTTTTCCTTGATACACCTTATTAGCGTCTTTTTACACTCTCTGAGCATAGATACTATTCAATCTCAACATAATGCCTTTCAGTGGACTTTACATTTATGTGAGATGTAATATCTGTACCTCATTAGTGTCATCTGCCCTTAACTGACCAATTCTTTTCCCATTAGGTAGAAGTGCATAAAATCGTTCTTCCAGGCGTCCTCGGATCCTTCTGACTATGCGTCAACCCATGTAGCTCTCACCTTGGTGTATTTCAATCCCATTGTTGCTACATGCCCTCTGAATTTATCCAGAGGCAACCCCTTGGTCATAGGATCGGCTACCATCTCTTTGTGTTGCATGTAATGTACTAAGCTCCATTGTGATTTGTGAACTCCGCAACACAGCCTTGTTTCTTTCTGAAACCAAGAAACAACCATTCCACCAAATAGAAATATGCATTCACTTGTAAATTTTTTTGTCATCTAGATAACCTGCAAAATCTGCATCGCTAATACTTGTCATAACATACATGAGGATGCCCATAGCCTGGGCATAGGGGATATTTTCATTTCTTTGTTATTTACTCCTCATTTCTAGAGCACATAGTCACTTTGCTCTTCGCAGACAAGTGTGCTCAAAACTTTACAATTCTCCAAATTGTACCTTTTTAACACTTTATCCAAATAATCTTCGATCCAAAAACAATAATCCAGAATTTCTATATCCAGAAATTCTTGTACCAAGAACATGAGTGTCATTACCCATGTCTTTCATTTTAAATTTGGATCTTGAGAATGCCTTTTATTTTATTCACCATATCCGGACAATTACCAGCTAACAATATATCATTAACATATAATGGCTATATTGTTAACTTATCTTGGCACCTCTATGTGTAAACATAGTAATTTAACGAACTCATCTCATATCCTATTTCCAATATAACTTGGCTGAATTTCAAATACCACTGTCTAGGATACTATATGAGTTTATACAGGGATCTTTTGACTTGTAGAGTTATGTCATCTGCACTCAGAACATAGTGACCCCTAAGTCCTGAGTATACTTGATGGTTGCCTTTATCTCTTACTCCCACTGTTTCCATCACTTGCATCCACGAGTGATTGATCTTTAAACTTTCATTACTCCCACTGTTTTGAACATATGTATCTTGTTCATCTTGTAATGGAGTATTTTGTAGTTCTTGACATTGAAGATCTACATTTTCTGAAAGTTAGATCATTTCCATAGGAGCAATTTAGTTGATATTAGGAAGAAATATAGCATAACTATCTATCAATCTTTTCTCATAATAGTAGATTTTGTACCCTCTACATAAACTTGTAGAGTTGTAGCCCTTTGAATAAGCTTTCCAACGGTTTTTAAACGGATCAAATCGGAATTAAAATGAGCCAGAACAAGCAAAATTACCAAAACCCTCTTTTATCGGCCGGTTCAGGTGAACCGGGCGGTTTTCTGGTGCTGGACCGGGTCTGGTAAATCCGGAACTCTTGAACCGCGGGTTGAATCCCGGGCCGGTAATCAGATACGGGCGGAATTGCGGGTCGAGCTTCAGCGGTTCGGATATCGGTGCTACGGGTCGGACTTCATCGTTGACTTCAATCTAGGCTTGGGCTCGCAACACAGACTTTCGGGCCGAAGTGGAAGGGCTGACGAATCGGGTCGAGATAAGCTTTACGGGCGTGCTCCAGAAGGCGTGGAGCGGGTCGGCTGACCCGATCCAAGTCCGAAACGACATAAAGGTTGGAAAACCAAACAAAAAAGCGTCAAAGCCGTGGTTCGAACCGGTTCCTTCTTCCTCGCATTGTCCAGATCAAAGCCTTGACCATTAGACCAAGCGCGGCTGATGCTCCATTTTAACCGAATAAATATTAAACCTTCTTTGTAAATCTGTTTCCACCATTGTCTTCTTCCTCCAGACCTCCTTCTTCCTCTGAAATATTTTCTTTCTCCTGCGATACTTCCTCTGCCCAAACCGGTGCCTTTCGGGTCTGTTAGGGATTTTTCTCGAAAAATCTCTTCCTGCAGTCCGTCTTCTTTAGTGAATCCCGACTGACCATCCTTGCTTGCTTCTCCATCATTGTCTTCACCGAACAAACACTCTATTTAATTCCTTGTAAAAAGAACAAAGTCCCATAATCTATTCTTTCTCACTTGCCAAATCCGAGAATACAATGCCTTCCTTTTCTCAATGGGTGCGAGTTCGCGTCTCAATGGTTACACCTTTTCATCGAAAAAAAATGGTTTTAGTTAAAAGCCAAATAATCGCCGACACTGTGGGTTGAACCGGTGCCTTCTCTTCGCGCTTCTCCTTCACAGGCAAGCACGATGAAACCAGAGACAAAACCTCCGACTTTCTCCAACAAGACTGAAACCAAAAGTCCGACACCGACAGCGATCTTAGCCGTCCAGCGATCCTCGGTAGCCACTCCGCCGTGGCAGCCCCCTCGTACTGGGACTGGTCCCACCGATTCCTCCTCTTGGGACCCTTATCCTCAGCAGCCTTATTCTCATTGACGACGGCCTCCTCTTCCTCTTCTTGAAGAACTCCTTCCGATTCCTGTGCAATGGTTCTGGCGGCATGACAACCAACCCAATCGCATGGGCAGCCACAATCCCAATCCGCAGTCACAGAGAAAACCAAACAACATAAACCCCACCGAGAGAAGCAATCCCTCTAGTTTCCAAACCCAGATCGCATGGGAAAGAAACCGTGTTCACAAAAGAGCGCCCAGATGAAGACGCCTTCAGGTCTACCCATTCTGCTTCCTCGCCGGTGACCAGCGACTCAGACTTGGCTTTGAGAGACACCAACATCTGTCGCTGTTCACCCACAAACAGATGGCAGACTTTCGATCTCACGCATCTGCATGAGTATTTGCAGAATTTTCTTGATTCTCTTGATCCTCCACAACCTGGCTCTGATACCACTGTTGGATTCTTAACGATAGTAGGATCTTGTATAATTAATCTCAGGAAGGATTTCTCCTATTAGGGTGGAAATCCTGTGGAGATCAAGAGAACTTAAATACACATTCTGTACGTAACAAAACCAATGTACGTACAATTTAGAGATTGTGTTTGTGTTCTTATGAGACTCTATTTATAGAGTCCCAACTTAACTCTTGACCAAGAGTTATGTCTCTTGACCGGTTACCTCCACTGGAAGTTATATTACCTTCCTGTATATATTATACAATCTGGCGTGGGTATGACCACACTTATAATAGTGTGATCATCCTATGCACCTTCACATTTTGCTTTACACTGGTAAAAGATACACCTTAATTAGTTTCCCAAGCCCGCACTTTTGAGCTTTCATGGCTACTCTAATTTTGTTCATCCTCTCTTTGGCATTATTAGTTCCATTGACATCAACTTATTTTCCCACTTTGCGTAAAGGTTCATCTCTTTCCACAGAGAAACCAGAAGATGTTTTATCTTCACCAAATGGTGTCTTCTCCGCCGGCTTTTACCCCGTCGGTGAAAATGCCTACTGCTTTGCCATATGGTTCAACCACTCATCCCACAGCCACCCCCACACCATAGTTTGGATGGCCAATCGAGATCAGCCAGTTAATGGAAGGCGCTCGAAGCTCTCCCTCCTTAAAACCGGCAATCTTATCTTAACCGACGCCGGAAAGTTCACCGTCTGGGCCTCAAACACACTTTCACGCTCACCACTACAATTGTCTCTCAACAACACTGGAAATCTTGTTCTGCACACTTTGGAAGGCGATAGTTTGTGGGAAAGCTTTGATTTCCCCACAGACACCCTTCTCCCCCAACAACGACTTACTAGAAATACAAAGGTTGTCTCCTCAAAAAGCCAGAGCAACTATTCCTCTGGTTTCTACAAGCTTTTCTTCAACGACGACAACCTTCTCAGCCTTGTTTACGATGGAATCGAGATTTCCAGTCTCTATTGGCCTGATCCAACGCTTGTGAGCTGGGATGCTGGAAGGTCCACGTACAACAGTAGTAGAGTTGCAGTGCTTGATTCCTTGGGGAACTTTACTTCGTCCGATAATTTGACTGTTATGTCAGCTGACAATCGGATGGGGCTTCACAGAAGATTGACAGTTGATTTCGATGGAAATATTCGACTCTACAGTTGGGAAAAGGAGGAGGGAACTTGGGTCATTTCATGGCAAGCCATTCAGAAACCTTGCACGATTCATGGTACTTGTGGGCCAAACAGTATATGCAGCTATGTTGCTGATTCTGGTAGGAAATGCTCCTGCCTCCCTGGATATGAAATGAAAAATCTTACAAATTGGTCTCATGGGTGTAAACGGAAATTTAATCTCTCTTGCAACAAAAAAGACTCTGGCTTTCTGCTGCTATCCCACGTTGAATTCTATGGTTATGGTACTGGAGAAGTCGAAAATTACACATTCAGTCAATGTAAGAATTCGTGCTTGCAATTGTGCAATTGCAAAGCTTTTCAATTCAAATTTGACGAGGGTAAAGGTTCTGCAAAATGTTCCCCCAAGACGCTATTGTACAATGGATATCGTTCGCCAGATTTCAAGGGAGACCTCTATTTGAGAGTGCCAAAAAGCAATCTCCTTTCCACCAATTCTGTACAAGAATTCCATTTAGATTGCTCAAGTGAAGGTACAGTACTGCAAGTACTGAACAGAACGTATGTAAAAAGCCGTCCAAATGGGACGGTGAAAATCGTGCTCTGGTTTGCATGTGGGTTGGGAGGACTTGAAGTTGTCTGCATCTTTTTGGTTTGGTGTCTCTTGATTAGAGGCCAGCAAAGTTGGGGCGCAGACAAGCAAGGCTATCTCCCTGCTGCCACCGGATTCAGAAAATTTACCTATGCCGAGCTAAAGAAGGCCACAAAGGGTTTTAGTGAGGAGATTGGGAGAGGTGCTGGAGGAACTGTATACAGAGGAGTATTGTCTGACAGTCGAGTTGTAGCAATCAAGCGTCTTAATGAAGCTAATCAAGGGGAAAGTGAATTTCTTGCAGAAGTAAGCATCATTGGGAGGATTAACCACATGAACTTGATAGAGATGTGGGGTTATTGTGTTGAGGGAAAGCATAGGATTTTGGTGTACGAGTACATGGAGCATGGTTCTTTGGCTGAAAACCTTTCTTCTAATTCACTTGATTGGAAGAAAAGGTTTGAAATTGCTTTGGGAACTGCCAAAGGCCTGGCTTATTTGCATGAAGAGTGCTTGGAGTGGGTTTTACACTGTGATGTGAAACCTCAAAACATACTCCTAGACTCAAATTATCATCCAAAGGTGGCAGATTTTGGACTTTCTAAACTCCAAAACAGAAGTGGCCTCAAGAATTCAAGCTTCTCAAGGATAAGAGGAACCCGCGGATACATGGCTCCGGAGTGGATCTTTAATCTGCCCATCACCTCCAAAGTAGATGTTTATAGCTATGGGATTGTTGTGTTGGAGATGGTGACAGGAAAACAAACACAAATGGGTGTCCACCCAATGGATGGTGGGGGGGAGACAGAAGACAGAAGGCTGGTTACATGGGTTAGGGAGAAAATGAACAGAAATAAGGCTGCAACAACGGCCTCCTGGATGGAAGAGATCATAGATCCCGTAATGGAAGGCACATATGAGATGGGTAAGATGGAAATCTTGGTTGGAATGGCTCTGCAGTGCGTAGAGGAAGACAAAGATGCAAGACCCTCCATGAGTCAAGTAGTTAAGATGCTTCTTAGCCATGAAAATGATCATTATAATTAAAAACCAACTCCTGTTTTAGTGCCTAAATATTTTGTTTCTTAGGAGTTGTCTTCGTGTTATATATCCAGCTCGATCTTCGGCCGTGTAATGTTTCTTGTGTTTGATTAATGCAGTTTAATTAATGTAGTATGTAGTGGGTTAATCGGTACTAATGTTTCTTGTGTTTGAATGCAATTTAATACTAGCAGTACGTAGTCGGTTAATTGGTGCCCTTCTCTTGTGGCATCTTTTCTCAAAATTTGGAAAGAAGCTTTTATTTGGCCTAAGAGGTATGGAGGATTTGAGAAAGGAGCTGTTGGGTTTGGTAGAGATGACCATGTAGGAGTTGGTTGCAGAGATGTTTATGATTTCATATGAATTTGTTTGTGATTTTACATGATGAAATAGCTAGGACAAAAAATGTGGGACATAAAGAGAAGTAGGATGAAGAGATATCAATATTGGAGCTTACTGGTGGCTTTGTTAGTTCTTGTTTGGCGAATTTGGTGATCAAAACAGAAGTTTAAAAGCATCAAGATCCATTCATAAGACACTATTTCTAGCAAGCAGTTTTCTCCCATTGCAGGCCCTGTTCGGACAGCATTTCCAGAATGCATGTTTCACACATTTGTAGGCCTTATCCAGACAAACCCTCCCCCTATCCGGACAGCAGTTCCAAAATCTTGATTTTGTGTCTTTGAAGCTTGCTGTCCAGATAGGCACTAACCCTATCCAGACATCCTGTAGAATTTATGCCCAAAACGTCAGTTTTATGTGGGCCTAGATCTAAGGTTTTGTAGATGTTATAAATATATCTTTATAGAAGAGAGATGCATGAATTTTAGAACCCTAGAGTTCGTGAGAGGCTGTGCTTGAGTGATCAATTGTTGTGAGCCTTATTATTTCTCGAAGAGGATTTGTGTTAGTTTTGATTGAGCATCATTGAAAAGTCTATCGAAAGGGTCTGGTAAAGAAGAATCACGTTGAAGAAGATTGTGAGCGAGAAGACGAGTTTGAGGCTTGTCGATCTTACAGAGTCAAGGTCTTGCATCGGTTTGTAAGTGTTCCTAGTGTTTGTAATCTCTGAATAATCTTTTGATAGTAATTTTTTGGGTTTGGCTGTCCCGGAGAGGTTTTACTTTTAGATCGTTTTCTAAAAGATTTCATCTTCGTTAGCAAGACCCTTGTGTGTGATTGTTCATATTTTTTGTAATTGTTTGCGTATATTTAAATATCTGATAATTTCGCATAAACTGTGATAGATATTTATCTGTTAAGAGTTTTTCATAATTAACAAGCGAGTGGAAGCAGTTTCTAACTTCTTCATTAATTAACAGAATAAACCACTAAATCAAACAAATCAAACAAAAAGTTCGATCGCTTTCATATAAGCATGTTTCTATGACGACAGAGGAAAATTTCGAAATTTCTTAGTCATTGCCTTTGACGTATTAGACCAATTAAGTTGCTTGAGCTTGAGGGCATCAATTTCTCATATTTTTAAGCATGATCAGCTTTCTCAGTACCTTGTGGAGGTGCCGCATGGCACAAATAGAGTTTTTTCTTTAATTCGTTAGTTTTTCTCTATCTCTTTTGTTTTTTTGTTTGCGTGTGTGTGAGATTTTGGTGTATTGTAGCTTTAGGTTTTAAGTGATTTTCTTCATGCTATTTTTTTTGTACTTTATCTTTTGATAGTAAATTTCTTCTGGGTCGCCTCCGTCAATAGATCTAGGCTTGTTAAGCTGAATCACTTAAATATTGGTGTCTTGTGTGGATGGTTTATTTTCTACTTATGGAGTGAACCTAAATTTATTTTGTCACAACACATATGATGCCAAAGTCAAAAGATGACTATTTTACTCCAATTGGGTCTTTCTTGGACACCATACACACAAATGAGTTTTCCATGTTGTTAGCCTCAATTTGATCCAACTCAAACCTCATAATTACAATAAACAAGTTTAATTTTTTATTGAATTATGAGTAATTCTAGGTAGCCTACTTGTGTCCCACTAAGAATGATGGGCTATTAAAATCACAATTTGATCAAAATTCAATAATGATCAATCACAAATTCAATGGTGATTTTAATAGCCACATCATTTTTAGTAGAATACAAGTAGGATACAAGTAGGATACACGAAGACCACCTAAAATTACTCTTGAATTAGTCAATACTAAAAGCCTTAACAAATCTAGTCAATAAATTCTCATTTTCATGTGTTTAGAGAAGGCCAAAATATTGTAAAATTATTTTATAGCATAATTGAGGGCCTTAATTAGAGATTATTTATTAACTTTTTCACTATATTAGAGTTTTTTTTTTTTTTTTTTGAAAGAACCTTTTTATTATATAATTATTAATTTCGGGCTTTAATTAGAGACTATTTATTACTGTTATTGGAGCCTTAATAATTATTATTATTTTTTTTTTAAAAAAAAAAAACTTATTGTACAATTTCTTATTTGGGGCCTTAATTTATTAGGGCCTTAGACAACCACTTAAGTTGCTTAAGGATTGTGCCGACACTGGGAGGTGGGAGGTAATCATATGTTGTAGATGAACCAGGAAGGAATGTGCGACAGAAATTAAGAGAAGCAGGATGAAAGATGAAATATCAATGGAACTCGAAGCGGACTGACTGATGGCTACCTAATAAATGTCTTTTCTAGCTAGAAGAGTGGAAGCAGTTTCTAACTTCTTCATCACCAGAATAAACCAATAAATTATGAAACAAATCAAAAAAATAGTTCGCTTTCATTCATGTTTCTGCGACAACAGAGGAAGACTAGGAAATTTCTTAGTCAATATTGCCTTTGATATTTCTTAGACCAAGTTGCTTGATGAGCTAGCTTGAGGAGGACAACAAAGAAAATGAGACAGCTAGGGTCATGGAGAATCTGTTTGGTGGTCCGGGGAGAAAAATCAATGCTCGTGTACGTGCATGGTTTTTGTATGTTGTGTTGTGTTGATTGGTGGTCCGAGGAGAAAAATAGGCAAATGATCTATAGTAGTTAAATTTGACTATTATGAACTATTTTTTGTATTCAGTAGAGTAACTCGACTTTTAACATTTTTTTTTCTTATAGTGTGAACATTAAAGAGATTTTTGTGTTTATTCAGTATTCACACTATAAAAGTTTTTTATTATTTTCCCTTTCTTTCTTTATTTCACATTCTCTATCCCCTTATTTCTTTCACACTCTCTCACACACAAAAGAATATTTAAAGAAAAGAGAAAATGTGTTGTATAGTTTGTATAGAAAATGAGCAGATAAAGTAAAAATTTATACTTTTTCGATACCTATTTTGTTTACTCGATCCTACCGAATATGCTCTAAGAGTGACACTTAACACCTCTTACTATAATTTTATTTATAAGTTACATCCTATCATGGGACAACTGTGATATGACCGAATCATATTGCCCACGACTATCATCGATCTCTTTGGTGGTGGTCGATTTACCCTAAACCCACCTTGAGTGGCTGACCAATTTTTTAATAGCGAAGACAACCTTAAAGGATAAGCCTAATCACCTCTTAATTTTATTTATTTTTTATTTTTTATAATTAGTCAATGCTAAAAGCCTTAACAGATCTAGTCAATAAATTCTCGTTTTCATGTGTTTAGAGAAGGCCAAAATATTGTAAAATTATTTTTATACCATAATTGAGGGCCTTAATTAGAGATTATTTATTAACTTTTTACTATATTAGAGTTTTTTTTTTTTTTGAAATAACCTTTTTATTATATAATTATTAATTTCTGGCCTTCACGAGAGACTATTTATTAACTGTTTACTATATTGGAGCCTTAATTATTTTATTTTTTTTTTAAGAAAAACAAAATTATTGTACAATTTCTTATTTGGAGCCTTAATTTATTGAGGTCCTTAGACAACCACTTAAGTTGCCTTAGGATTGTGGCACTGGGAGGTAATCACATGTTGCAGATGAACCTGGATAAGGAGTACTGTGGGACAGAAATTAAGAGAAGCAGGATGAAAGATGAAATATCAAAATCTTTTCTACAAGAGTGGAAGCAGTTTCTAACTTCTTCATTAATTACCAGAATAAACCAATAAATTATTAAACAAATCAAACAAACAGTTCGCTTTCATGCATATGTTAATTTCTGTGACGACAGAG
The DNA here is from genome assembly GCF_901000735.1 of Corylus avellana. Classification (NCBI taxonomy): domain Eukaryota; kingdom Viridiplantae; phylum Streptophyta; class Magnoliopsida; order Fagales; family Betulaceae; genus Corylus; species Corylus avellana. Next base: position 7,018,695 of record NC_081546.1, on the reverse strand, counting down.
GAAGACTAGGAAATTTCTTAGTCAATATTGCCTTTGATATTGATTGAGCTTGAAGAGGGCATCGATTTCTTGTATCCTAAGGATAGAGAAAGGTACATCACTTGTTGAGCTGTTTCTATCAATTCTTTCGTCGATTCATGAAGACAACCAAGAAAATGTTTCGCGGCGACAGGGTCATGATGGAGAATCTGTACGTTTGGTGGTACAGGGAGAAAAATCGAGCTCGTGGGGTTTTTGTTGTGTTGTGTTGATTACTTTAGAATTTCTCCTTTTGACAAGTCCACACTCACGATCACACGTCAAGGAATTAATATTTAGGAAAAATTACCGTTTACCCTCTTAAAATTTGTAGCATTTTTTAATTTGAACATCAAAGTTTTAATTTTTACAATACACCCTCTCAAAGTTTTAAATTTTTTCAATTTGACCAATTGTATCCAAAACTTTTTATATTGCCCCTAATTTTTATTTTTTTATTTTTTATAAAAAAATTTTAAAAAAAATTCGGGGTGGCCATAGCCATCCCTTTGGCCATCTGGCCATTTTTGTACCCCCAAATTTATTTATTTTTTCATAAAAAAAAAAAAAAATCAAGGGCAATATGAGAATTTTTGGATAATATTGGTCGAATTGAAAAAAATTGGAACTTTGTGGGGGTGGATTGCAAAAATTGAAATTTCGATGTTCAAATTGAAAAACATTGTCACCTTTGGAGGGTAAATTGTAATTTTCCCTAATATTTATCTAATTCCAATTCCTTGCTGCTCGTTTATATATAATTATATATTATCATTACTCTAATTGCTTGCACCTCGAGTAAAATAGGCAAATGACTTATAGTAGTTAAATTTGACTATTATGAGCTATTTTTGTGTCTAACAAAGTAACTATTTTAATATTTTTTCTTATAGTGTAAACATTAAACAGATTCTTGTGTCTATTCAGTACTCACTACAAATTTTTATTATTATTATTTTCTCTTTTTCTTTCTTTCTTTCACTCTCTCTCCCCTTATTTCTTTCACAGTACTTTCTCACACACAAAAAAATATTTAAAGAAAATAGAAAATTTGTTCTAGTATTAATAGAAAATGAGTAGATAAAGTACTTTTTCGGTAACTATTTTGGTTACTCATACCGGATATGCTCTAAGAGTGACAATACTTAACACCTTTTACTACCGTTTTATTTATAAGTTACATCCTTTCATTTCTGTCATGAGACAGCTGTGAGACATCCCTTAAGTCGTTGATGACTGAATCATATCGCCCACAACCAATCAACCATCGTCGATCTCTTTTTCGGTGGTGGTTGACAACCTTAAAGGATAAGCCTAATCACCTCTTAACTTATTTTTTATAATTTTTCTATTATTATTTTAATACTTTTATGGCGAATCACGGTTGGGATCTTTAAAGTTACAGTTGCACGCCAGCAATTCCTTTGAATTGTAGTTGAGCTTTCATGGAGCTCACGTACGTCACGTATACTCCATTTATTGTTCCATGGCCAAGTCTTGGCGACCTCCAATGGAGGTAAGCAATTAAGGCTTTGTTTGGTAATGGGAATGGGGTTGGCCCAAACACTGTTTATCACCATTTCTTAAAAAAATCAACATCAAAACATTCCAACTTTTTCACTTTTAATATCAAATCATTCACTTTTTTTTATTATCCAAATAAAAAAATCACTACAAAACAAAACTTTTTCACTTTTCCATACCACTTTTTCATTTTTTTTATACCAAATATTCTTACTTTTTTTCACATCAATCTACATCAACTATAGTGTTTAGGCCCTCCCATTTGCCAAACGCCCCCTAAATGAGATGAGAGTCTTGCTTTTTTATTACTTGAGCAAATAAGAGTCATTTGCTTTTACCCGAGGGATCTCTTAGCTGTGAGATTCCTTTGTTTTGAGCTCAGCATTAACGTTAGTGGGCCAAGATTTTATTTTGTCATAATATTATAGATTTGAAACTTTTGAATAATATGGAAACATATGACGAACTTTGAAAATATTTTCTAATCCTGCCGGCCTGCCACCCTTAGTTTTTTAAAATATTTTTTAATTTTTAATTATTTTAAATTTAAAATAATATTTTATTATTATTTTTGGTTAATGGCAAATGTCCTATTTATAGCTATAACTATAAACTGAAGGACTCCATTATTGTTGGTCCTCTCTGACATAATTACCAGCTCCATCAAGGCATTAACAACCTCCAATGGAAGTCAGAAAATGACGAACTTTGAGGTGATGGAGAGAATCCAATTTCCCGTATAGATTGGGCAATGACCACTGTACGAGAAACAAACAAGTCTTTCATTGTTTTTATTCTTCGAAAAAACGTTAACATATGAAAGTCTTGCATCAACGTTCATTTGTTTTACACTGGTAAATTAGTTCCCCAAGCCCACGCTTTTGAGCTTTCATGAAGTTCATGGCTACTCTAATCCTGTTCGTCCTCTCTTTGGCATTACTTCTTCCATTGACATCAACTTTTTCCACTTTGCGTAAAGGTTCATCTCTTTCCACAGAGAAACCAGAAGATGTTTTATCTTCACCAAATGGTGTCTTCTCCGCCGGCTTTTACCCCGTCGGTGAAAATGCCTACTGCTTTGCCATATGGTTCAACCACTCATCCCAGAGTCAACCCCACACCATAGTTTGGATGGCCAATCGAGATCAGCCAGTTAATGGAAGGCGCTCGAAGCTCTCCCTCCTTAAAACCGGCAATCTTATCTTAACCGACGCCGGTAAGTTCACCGTCTGGACCTCAGACACTCTTTCACGCTCACCGCTACAATTATTACTCTATAACACCGGTAATCTTGTTCTACGTACTTTGAAAGGCGTTAGTTTGTGGCAAAGCTTTGATTTCCCCACAGACACCCTTCTTCCCCAACAACAACTCACCAGAAACACAAGGCTTGTCTCCTCAAGAAGCCAAGGCAACTATTCCTCTGGCTTCTACAAGCTTTTGTTCGACAACAATAACCTTCTCCGCCTTCTCTTTGATGGACTTGAGATTTCAAGTATTTATTGGCCTTATCCATGGCTTGTGAGCCGGGCTGCTGGAAGGTCGACGGACAACAAGAGTAGAATTGCGGTGCTTGATTGGTTGGGGAATTTTAGTTCGTCCGATCAATATAATGTGATGTCAGCTGACAATGGGGTAGTGCTTCACAGAAGATTGACGGTTGATTACGATGGGAATATTCGACTCCACAGTTGGGAAGAGGAGGAGGGTACGTGGGTCATTTCATGGCAAGCCATTCAGCAACCTTGCACGATTCATGGTATTTGTGGGCCCAACGGTATATGCAGCTATGTTGCTGATTCTGGTAGGAAATGCTCCTGCATTCCTGGATACAAGATGAAAAATCACACCGATTGGTCTTATGGGTGTGAACCCAGATTTAATCTCTCTTGCAACAAAAATGACTCTGCCTTTCTGCTGCTATCCCATGTTGAATTCTATGGTTATGATTTTGGGTATTTCCCCGATTACACATTAACTCAATGTAAGAATTTATGCCTGCGATGGTGCAATTGCAAAGCTTTCCAATTCAAATTTGACGATGATGCTGGTTTTTCGAAATGTTACCCCAAGACGACATTGCTCAATGGGCATCGTTCGCAAGCTTTCAAGGGAGATCTCTATTTGAGAGTGCCTGAAAGCAATCGCCTCTCCTACGCCAATTCCGTAGAAGAATTCCGTTTGGATTGCTCAAGTCAAGGTACAGTCAAACTGGACAGAACGTATGTGAAAAGCCGTCCAAATGGGACGGTGAAAATCATGCTCTGGTTTGCATGTGGGTTGGGAGGGCTTGAAGTCGTCTGTATCGTTTTGGTTTGGTGTCTCTTGATTAGAGGCCAGCAAAGTTGGAGCGCAGACAAGCAAGGCTATCTCCCTGCTGCCACCGGATTCAGAAAATTTACCTATGCCGAGCTAAAGAAGGCCACAAAGGGTTTTAGTGAGGAGATTGGGAGAGGTGCTGGAGGAACTGTATACAGAGGAGTATTGTCTGACAGTCGAGTTGCAGCAATCAAGCGCCTTAATGAAGCTAATCAAGGGGAAAGTGAATTTCTTGCAGAAGTAAGCATCATTGGGAGGATTAACCACATGAACTTGATAGAGATGTGGGGTTATTGTGTTGAGGGAAAGCATAGGATTTTGGTGTACGAGTACATGGAGCATGGTTCTTTGGCTGAAAACCTTTCTTCTAATTCACTTGATTGGAAGAAAAGGATTGAAATTGCTTTAGGAACTGCCAAAGGCCTGGCTTATTTGCATGAAGAGTGCTTGGAGTGGGTTTTACACTGTGATGTGAAACCTCAAAACATACTCCTAGACTCTAATTATCATCCAAAGGTGGCAGATTTTGGACTTTCTAAACTCCAAAACAGAAGTGGCCTCAAGAATTCAAGCTTCTCAAGGATAAGAGGAACCCGAGGATACATGGCTCCGGAGTGGATCTTCAATCTGCCCATCACCTCCAAAGTAGATGTTTATAGCTACGGGATTGTTGTGTTGGAGATGGTGACTGGAAAGCAAACACAAATGGGTATCAACGCAATGGATGGTTGTGGGGAGACAGAAGACAGAAGGCTGGTTACATGGGTTAGGGAGAAAATTAAGAACGGAAAGGCTGCAACAACGGCCTCCTGGATGGAAGAGATCATAGATCCCGTATTGGAAGGCACATATGAGATGGGTAAGATGGAAATCTTGGTTGGAATGGCTCTGCAGTGTGTAGAGGAAGACAAAGATGCAAGACCCTCCATGAGTCAAGTAGTTGAGACGCTTCTTAGCCATGAAAATGATCATTATAATTAAAAACTATCTCATGTTTTAGTGCCTAAATAATTTGTTTCTTAGGAGTTTGTCTTCGTGCAGGCATAGTTGTGGTCGTATCGATCATCCAATAAATGGGTTCGAGTAATTAGGCCACTATACACGTACATTTGATATCATGACTATTTTGTGAAACCTGTAGTGTTATCCAGCTCTTCGGCCGTACGTGTAATGTTTATGTGTTTGATTAATGCAGTTTAATTAATGTAGTATGTAGTATTGGGTTGGTGCTAATGTTTCTTGTGTTTGAATACTGTTAAGAATATTACTTGTTATTTACTTCTTTAGGTATTATTAGTCTACTAGGTTTACCTTTTCTTATTCTACTAGGTTTACCTTTCCTTATTCTACTAGGTTTACCTTTCCTTAATATATTAGGTTACTTGCCTCTCTATAAATAGAGGCCTCTGTATTCATTATTATATAAGAGTCAATACAATGTAGTCCATTGTATGCTTTCGCTCTCTCTCTCTTCTCTCTCTTTCTTCCGCTTCTAATATATTATCCAATATATTTAACATGGTATCAGAGCTACTTTTGTGTGACCTTGAATAAACGTCTTTTCTAGCGTTTTCCTTTTGAAGAATTTCAGTCTCGTCGCCCTACATCACGCGCGGCCAAATTTTCTGCTGCCTATAGTCACAAAATCGTGCTAGCCAATAAATCCGGAGCCGCTCAGTCTATAGCTGCCACACACAGCCTTATCGCCGCCCAAAGGTGCTTTCAATTTGTTCACGTGCCGCCACGTCCGGTGGATCAGCCAGGTTGCGGTGCCGTTCCATAGATCTTCCGCCGGTAGTCTCAATTCAGTCTAGAACACTGCCAAAGGTTATGGGACGCGCCTCCACGCCCCGCCTCAAGTTCCGGTTGCTCCACCACTGCCGTTCCGCCACTAGCCACCACGGTGGTCTGATCGCCTCTCCAAGACCACCGATCGATAGATCTACTCTCGGTGATTCCAGAACAGGCTTCATATCCTCCATACGACGCTGCACGCGCCCCCATGCGCCACTAGAATTTTTGCGCGTCAGATCCACGCGCCAAGACCAGCAGCCTCCATTCGCGCGTGTACCGCACGCGCCATCGCACCAAATTGCCACGTCATCATGGCCACGTCAGCTCTAAGTGCCACATCAACTTGCCTGCCCACGTCATCAGCCACTACAATGTCAACACATCAGCGACGTCAGCGGATATGCCACGTCAGCACCTTGATAGGGTTGACTTTTCCATTGTTGAACGTTGACTTTGACCACTAAAAAAAAAAAAAAAAAAAATTGACTAGGTTTTTCCTACTCAATTTTTCGTCCTGATTTCAAATTTGTGGTCTATTTTTGCTTTTGGCATCTCTATATGGCAGAAAACAAGATTCTTCTCCAAATTTAAGCGTTTGTTTTGTGCGGTTCAAGTTGGTTCATGCTTATTCAATTTGGTTCCATAGCCTTTATCTTTGGCGCAGTTCAATCCGGTTCATTATTCTTGCGGTAAGCACTTTCAGGTCATACCAATCTTTCCTTAGGTCCATGGGTTTTCGGGCCAAAGAAGCCCTTTTTAACCGGCCCACTTATGCCTTGTTGGCCCTACTTATCTCAGCCGACCAGGCGAGACTGTCTACTAGTTAGAATTTTTGGGTCAGACCTTTCAACGGTCCAAGGGTTCCAGGCATGATTAGCCTCTTCAACCGGCCATTTTTCTCCTTACTTAGCTCAGCCGACCAAGCGAGATGGTCTACTAGTTAGATGGGTCAGACTTTAGTTCAGCCGACAAGGCGAGACGGTCCAAGGGTTTCAGGCATGATTAGCCTCTTTAACCGGCCCTGCTTATCTCAGCCGACCAGGCGAGACGGTCTACTAGTTAGATGGGTCAGACTTTCGTTCAGCCGACAAGGCGAGACGGTCCAAGGGTTACGAGCCAAACAAGCTCTTTTTAACCGAACCTATTTTTCTCAGCCGACCAGGCGAGCTACTTCATTACTAGTATATGGTTTTCAAGTCAAAATTACAACCAAGTGTACCAAGCTCCAGCTTAAATGCATTGCTCAAATTCAGGTAGAATCCACCGGTCTCTAACAACTTTTATGGCGTTACTTTGGCAATTTTTTCGGCACAAGCAGCTTTTTCGGCGAATTCCTTTTTCTTTCCCTTTTCGTTTATCCAAACTCAAGTTTACACATTGAGTTTGAGGGGGGATGTTAAGAATATTACTTGTTATTTACTTCTTTAGGTATTATTAGTCTACTAGGTTTACCTTTTCTTATTCTACTAGGTTTACCTTTCCTTATTCTACTAGGTTTACCTTTCCTTAATATATTAGGTTACTTGCCTCTCTATAAATAGAGGCCTCTGTATTCATTATTATATAAGAGTCAATACAATGTAGTCCATTGTATGCTTTCGCTCTCTCTCTCTTCTCTCTCTTTCTTCCGCTTCTAATATATTATCCAATATATTTAACATTTACTAGCAGTACGTAGTCGGTTAATTGGCGTCTTTGTTTAATCGAATTTTTTTCTCCTAATGAAAATATTCAAATGAACTTTACCTTGATAAGTATTGCAGAAGATGTGGCTGCTTGCTTGTACTCCTGGTGTCTGAAACTTGATCTTCAGTTGTCTGAATTAAACCTCTTACAATTAATATTAATAGCCCCCATCAAGCTCATGGGTGGAACAATATTGACCAGGAACTTGTCTCGCAAAACAAGAAATCTAGCAAAACTTAACCCTTTAGTGAAAATGTCTGCGCATTGATCATTAGCAGAACTATACCGAGCACAAAATCTTTGTTGACAATTTCTCTCAGCCTTAATATGCTTAGTTCTAGTATAAAAAATGCAATGGCAACAATGCCAGGCGTGGTGAGTATACAGTATTGTGATGCTCCAACAATGTGTCTATACAAGGTCGGGTCTAGCAATAGTCACAATCAAATTTGGTGAGCTTTTTACCGGAGGTGCAAGGGGCAGAATATAGTTTGGCTCCCATGGTAACATTCCAACTTAAAAACAAGTTAATTTTTCACTTGACGCTACTGCGTAATAAAACATTAGAATCGTGATAGCGAAAAAGCTAATGTACAAATTTTTATTTTCTTTTGAAAAAACAAACTCATCTCAAAAAATATATATATATATATATATATATATATATATAAGAGCTTCTATATAACTTCACATATCAACATTGTCATTACAAATTAATACACATATCTAACATTATTTTATCAAAAGGTTCTACAAACTAACTATTAAGAGTTTTTTTGACATGTCCGCACAAGAGGAGGGAGGGAGATTCAAACTAGTGATCTCCACTTCATTAGGCGGGGTTCCAAAGAGTTACCCATACTCAAAAGTTTGAGTTTTCCCGTCAATCTTAAATACAAAATTCAAGACACACATACGAATCTTCTTCCTTATCTTTTCTTACAATACTCATAAAATTATCACAAATTTTACAAGTAGATATTTGAGTCTACTTTAAGTAAACTAAACATTTGTAACATAAGCCCCATTTTGAAAATACCTCTAACTAGTGTTTATAATAGCAACTATAGTTTTCCAAAACATAATTTGCCACCAAAATATCGTAGTTGTTAGAGTAAGTACTCATATGGAGAAGTTTATACTTGTTTACCGAAAATCCTCTTATTTTCCATTGCATTTTGCTTCATAATATACATAGAACTCACTCCACATCTCATAATATATATAGAGTAATAACATATTGAAAAAATTACACTTTACCATCCCAATTAAAGTTTGGAGTGATTTTCAATTCGACCTCCAATGTTTCAATTTTTGCAATGCACCTTTCCAAACTTTTAAATTTTTGCAATTCGACCATTTGTCAGTCAAAGCCGTTTTGATTGATGCAACAGCGATCACGTGACTCGCACATGATCACTGTTAACTTTTTTTTTCTCAAAATGCCTTCCATCCCAAGTTACACGCACGCCCGCCTTTACCCTCTCTCAGATATCACCATGCTGTTCAAGTCCGGCCAGATGTTGCATTAAAATCACAAATTTCAAACGCTTCGAACCCGATGAACCAAATTGACTTACGCCAAAAAAAAAAAAAAAAAGGTAATGAACTCGGCCAAATCAAGTTCAAATAGGTGAGTTGGAGTGGGCATGGAGTCATGGTCGTGAGCATCACAATCAGGTGATAAATCACTGTATGCCAGAGAGCCTGATGAAGGCGATGACCGACGTTGTGGAGAGTTTTTCAATCTAACGGAACTTGCACATGTGATCAGCTATTGAACGATAAACAGTATCTAAACTCTGGATTTCCCAAAATGGGTAGAGAAGAATTGCAGATTGGGCTTTCCATTATCCAAGACCCAATCCTTACAAGCCTTCCAATCATCCATGCGACCCAATCCTTGCAGAAATATTGGGCTGGTCTAATTTATACTTAGAGCTTGAGCTTAAACTTCGTAAATGAATCATTTGACACCGTACGTACTCGCACTGCATTGATATTGTATCTAAATATTAGTCTCTACACACTTCTTGACTCCTATAATACTCTTCAAACCTTATTGTTCTATTTAAATTTATTTCTATTCTTTTTGTTGGCAGTGACCTATTTTCTCCAAAAAGCTTCCATGAATCCATTTTCCAGAATCCTTGCTTAGTTCCTTCTAGTGTTTAGGAAATATGAAGAAGTTTTTGAGAAATTAGGGTTTCTCTATAGATGCATAATTAGGTTCTACATTTTTATTTCACATTTATCTTATAATGCTAATGTAGCAGTCCCAACTAAGAGCTAGCATTCATATTGGACTAGCTAAAATAGCCAAAAGATAATTTAGGCTCCTTCTGTAGCAAAAATATCAAAAAAACTTTCTCATGCATCTAGCTGGCCACTTTGGCTAAGGAATTGGCTAGATGCTATATATAGTGCTCCGCAACAATGCATAAAAGAAAAATTAAAAAAAAAAAAAAAGAAACTAAAAAGAAAATCAATCCGATTATCTCTCCTCTTTGGAAATAATAAAAACAGATTAAAAAAAAAAATCATATTTTAAATAGAATGAGGAAAGAAAATAGCTAAAATGTTCAGCCGAATGTGAATGTTCTTACCCTTGGATTCGTCTATACTTGTTGAGAAAAAATATATATCAAAAATTGGTTAAGATTAACATATTGTGGGACTAAAATGTAATTTACATCATTACACTTTTTCTTAAGCCTTTTTTTCTTTTGGATCATTGAGCATCAATTTGAAGGTTCCTGTAAATTAAGATACTGTAACAATTTTAAATTTATTTTTTAATGAATTTTGTCATTGTCGTGCTTCTTTACCAAGCATGGTCATATGGATCGAGTTTGTTCTTCTTCTTCCACTAAAACGATTTTACAATAATTTTATTTGTCTCGGTCATGACACATATGATTTGCCATCATGAATCATGATGGTTGACGACTCACCATCGACCAATTGGATGGAATGCTTCTCGTTGTGAATATTTTATAAGGGTGCGTTTGTGATTGTGATTTTACAAGAATAATCTATATTTTTAAAAGATATTGCAAAACGTAAGGTGTTTGACATTACGATTTAAAAATTACTTAATTTAAAATAGGAAAAAAAAAATACGATTTCTAGAATTAAGCAGGCTATTGGGTGTTTATTTAAAAAAACGCAAATTTAAACCAAAATCATGATTTTGCATAACAAATATTTGATAAAAAATTATTTTTTAACATAGTTTACCAAATGCCTTTGGGGTTTTAAAAACGAAAATTTTAAAATCTCAAACGGACCCTAAGGTTGATGTTACATATTATTTTTCATCTCATTTTTATTCATTCTTTATGTAAATTTATTATTGGATCCCATAAAAAAACGGTGGCCTCTCCAGTATTATAGGGCCGGAGCAATGGGTAGCATAAGCAGCCAAAGACTCTAAGTCTTTGGTAGTCAGGAGCTTTAGAATAGAGTTTAGAATAGGGAGACATATTTTGAAGAGTAGGTGTAGGCAACCTATTAATGACAAACACTGCAGTAAGAAAAGAATCAACCCAATATTTATTTGAGAGGTGAGAGTGGGCTAAAAAGGTTAAACCGGTTTCAAGAATGTGTCTTAGTTTTCTTTCGGCAAGACCATTTTGAGGGGAAGTATAAGGGCAGCTTTTTCTATGTTCAATTCCATTGTTTTTTAGGAAAGTTTAGAAGAGATGGGATGTGAACTCTCCTCTTCCATCAGATTGGATTGCTTTAATGGATGTAGAGAATTGTTTTTCAACTAGAAGTTTAAACTTGAGGAATGTATCATAGGTTGCTAATTTTGTGTGTAGGGGATAGATCCAGGTGAATCTTGAAAAATCATCCACAAAAACTATATAATATTTGTATCCACTGATTGACAGTACTGGAGAGGTCCAAATGTCAGTGTGAATAAGTTGAAGAGGAAATAAAGAGACACGGGTAGATGGAGAAAAAGCTTGTTTCTTACTTTTACCCAATTGGCAGGAACCACAAAGCAAATTTTTATTGAAATTTGAATCTGAAACATAATTTGAATGCGATATAGGTAAATTGCTATCTCGAACAACTCGAATAACTACATCATTAGATGGATGACCTAACCTAAAATGCCATACTAAGGATGATGTTCTTATTCCTAATAAAGCTATAACAGACTTGTTGTTGTTGTGAGACTTCCTGCCCAGCTTGAGAGGATACATGCCATTCTCACTCTTCCCTTCCAAGAGGATTGCCTTTGTCTGAAGATCAATGATAAAAAAATGAGATGAGGTTAGAATAAAGCAGCAAGAATTATCTACACAAAAGCGTTGAATTGAGACTAGATTTGCAGCTGATTCAGGACAGTGTAAGACATTATTCAATTTAAAACTAGAATTAGAATGAGGGGCTTGAAGAGTGGTAGAACCAGAATTTGCTATGGTAAGAGCTGTACCATTCCCCACGGCAACAGTGTCATGTTGTTGAAAAGGTTCCTGAACATTAAGGTTCTCCAAGTCTTGAGTAATATGTGTGTTGGCGGCACTGTCAGCGAACCATTGAGGGTCTTCAAAGGCATTGTTGGATTGCGCCACCATTGCTGCCAATTGAGGAGGAGGGTGTCTTCCTTGATAGGAGTAATCCATCCTATAGTAGCAATCTAGTGCTTGGTGATTGACTCTTCCACATATTTGACATGGCATGCGAGATGGCTGACTAGTGCTAGGAGTTGGCAACAAAGCAGGTGTATTATTGTACCTTGGAGTAGGAGCATAAGTAGGAGTGTTGTACCTTGGTGCAGGGGAATAAGGAGACCTTGGACCAGGAGGCCTGCTGTACCTTGGGGCTGTGGTGAATGCAGGGGCAGCAGCAAAAAATTTGGCAGCAGGGGTCTAGAACTGAAATTTCTGGGAGGATACCCACCACGGTTCTTGGATGATTTCTGACCTAGTTTCTGTGTAAACAAGGCAAAGGTTGAAGTGTCAACTGTTGAGGCTTGCTGTTGATTGATCAATGTTTCATGATTGATGAGTTCTTCTTGGAAATCATCAAGAGAGAGTTGTTTCTCTCGAGTTAGGAGGGAGACAGTGGTGACAAAGCTGTTGAAGGATGGATTGAGGCCATTGAGAAGGAATGAGATGAGGTCCTCATCAAAGATAGGTTTTCCCACAGCAGCTAGTTGATCAGACCATACTTCGGCAGATTGAATGTAGTCTGAGCAGGTCAAGGAGCCTTGGTGAAGACTTAGTAATTGTCTTTTGAGATTGGCAATTCGAGACCTAGAATCATTAGCAAACCTGGTTGCTAGGGCTGACCAGACTTGTTTGGAAGTATCAAGTCCATAAACTGTGGACAAGACCTTCTCAGATAATGTGACATTGATCCAACTTAGGATGCATTGATCCTTTCTATTCCAGATGGTGAATTCTGGATTGAGGGTTTCTTTACCACTATCATCAGTGATAAATTGAGCAGGGCATGATTCGGTTCCATCCACGATGCCTAATAATTCATGGGTGCGCAGGATAGGCATGAATTGAGTTTTCCAACCAAGATAGTTTGGACCTTCAAGCTTTCCATTGAATTGAGAAAGGGTAGGTGGGGAAAAAGGAGCAGAAAAGGAGGTATTGACTGCCATAGAAGAGCTGTTTGTGTGATGCAGGAGAAGAAGAGAAAAGAAAAGAAAGCAGCTTAAGAAAGAAGAGCTATGGGGCGTATGCCTATAATGGCTCTGATACCATAAAAAAGTTCTTAGAGAACGTGATTTTGCGGAATGATTTGTGTTGCTTTCTCATTAAGATTAAATAGAACAGAAAATACAAATATAATCCATCACCAACTTTGATAACATAAGTTGATGTGAATTCAAAAACTAATAACATAATCCTAACATAAGACTAATACTAATCTGAAATTAATAACAAGAGAACAAGAGAAGTAGAATGCAAATAGATGACTTAAAGATAAAGAAAGAGATGTAGTAAAACTAGAAGACTAGAGATGTAGTAAGACTAGAAGACTTCAACAGTAACAGAAACTTCAGGGACTTCTTCAGCAGTATGTTTAACAGTGAATACATTTATGAGTGTTGAGTCCCACATTGAGAAAATATAAAAGAAAAAAGTAGTTAATATACCTAAGTGGACTTTAACCCATTAGCTTCGGCTTTTGGGCTAGAGTTATGTTCAACTATATATTAATGTACTCTTGGTAAAAAAAAAAAAAAAAACTTCATAATCGCACATCTTTTCACCCCTACTAATGTTGGATCAATACTAAAATAATAACGAACATTCATTTTTGGGGACTAGACCATATGCTAAGTCGCAAGACGCCTAGCAAAGACCATGACACCCGTGGCTGACTGAAAAGTTCGGTAAAATTCCAATTCTGGTAACGTGAGCAACCTAAACTTAAAGACTATTAGGAATTAATGGACTAAAAAATTTACTCGACTCATTTAATATGACTTCTCAGCTAAGAACAAGACCGTCATGAACATGAACAAAAGGTGGCATTTCTAGTTTGCTTATTTATGTAGCATTTCTATTTATTCATTTGACACTAAATATAGCAGTAGTCGTTCAAGTCCATTAATCTCCTGTTTTGTGCTCTCATGAAGTTCATGATGGGTACGCAAGCTTTGTTCCTTCTACTCTGTTTGGCATATTGTTTTCCATTTTCATCTACTCAATTAGATCATACTATGACCCAAATCACCTCCGTCTCCGTAGAGACAACGGAAGAGGTTCTGAAATCATCAAATGGTGTCTTCTCCGCCGGCTTTTACCCCGTCGGTGAAAATGCCTACTGCTTTGCCATATGGTTCAACCACCCATCCCAGACTCACACCCACAACATAGTTTGGATGGCCAATCGTGATCAGCCAGTTAATGGAAGGCGCTCAAAGCTCTCCCTCCTTAAAACTGGTAATCTTATCTTAACTGACGCCGGAGAGTTCACCGTTTGGGCCACAAACACACGTTCACCTTCATCAGTCGTACAATTGTCTCTCTACGACACTGGAAATCTTGTTCTACACAATTCGGAAGGTGTTAGTTTGTGGGAGAGCTTTGATTTTCCGACAGATACCCTTCTTCCCCAACAACTCCTCACTAGAAATACAAAGCTTGTCTCCTCAAGAAGCCAGGGCAACTCTTCCTCTGGTTTCTACAAGCTTATCTTCGACGACAATAACCTTCTCACCCTTGTTTATGACGGACTTGAGATTTCTAGTATTTATTGGCCTGATCCAGGGCTTGTGAGCTGGGAAGCTGGAAGATCCACGTACAACAGTAGTAGAGTTGCAGTGCTTGATTCCTTAGGGAACTTCAGCTGTTCCGATGATTTTACTTTTGTATCAGCTGATTATGGGGCAGAGCTTCACAGAAGATTGACAGTTGATTACGATGGTGAAATTCGACTCTACAGCTGGGAAGAGGAGGAGGAGACTTGGGTTATTTCCTGGCAAGCCATTCAGAAACCATGCACGATTAATGGTATTTGTGGGGCCAACAGCATTTGCAGCTATGTTAATGCTGGTTCTCATAGAAAATGCTCTTGCCTTCCAGGGTATAAGATGAAAAATCATACCGATTGGGCTTACGGGTGTGAGCTTGAGCCGAATTCTTTTGATCTATTTTGCAACAATAATGAGTCTGGCTTTCTGCAGCTATCCCACGTTGAATTCTATGGTTATGATTATGACTACTTTCCCAATACCACACTCGACGAATGTAAGAATATATGCTTGCAATCGTGCAATTGCAAAGCGATCCAATTCACCTTTTCTGAGGATGATGGTTTTGCGAAATGTTTCCCCAAGGCGTTATTGCTCAATGGATATCGCTCACCAGATTTCAATGGAGACCTCTACTTGAGGCTGCCAGAGAGAAATCTCTTGTCCTACACAAATTCTATAGTAGAATTCGGTCTAGATTGCCCAAGGGAAGGTACAGTACTGCAACTCGAAAGAAACTATGTAAAAAGCAGTGGAAATGGGACGGTGAAGTTCATGCTTTGGTTTGCCTGTGGAGTGGGAGGACTTGAGATCATCTGTATCTTCTTGGTATGGTGTCTATTGATCAGAACCCACCAAAGTTCATGGGCGGCGGACAAACAGGGCTACCATCTTGCTGGAGTCGGATTCAGAAAATATACCTACGCTGAGCTAAAGAAGGCGACGAAGGGTTTCAGCGAGGAGATTGGAAGAGGTGCGGGAGGAATTGTATACAAAGGGGTACTTTCGGAAAATCGGGTTGCAGCAATCAAGCGTCTCAACGAAACTAATCAAGGAGAGGGTGAATTTCTGGCAGAAGTAAGCATCATTGGGAGGATAAACCACATGAACTTAATAGAGATGTGGGGGTTTTGCGCAGAGGGAAATCACAGGCTTTTGGTGTGCGAGTACATGGAACATGGTTCTTTAGCCCAAAACCTTTCGTCCAATGCACTTGACTGGGAGAAAAGGTTCAAAATCGCTGTGGGCACGGCGAAAGGCTTGGCGTATCTGCACGAGGAGTGCTTGGAGTGGGTTTTACACTGCGATGTGAAGCCTCACAACATACTCCTAGACTCTAATTATCAGCCAAAGGTGGCAGACTTCGGCCACTCGAAGCTTCAGAAAAGAGGTGATCTGAAGAATTCAAGCTTTTCAAGGATACGAGGAACCCGGGGTTACATGGCTCCGGAGTGGGTATTGGATCAGCCTATCACCTCCAAAGTGGATGTTTACAGCTTTGGAATAGTGGTGCTGGAGATGGTGACCGGAAAGGGCCCAACAAAGAGCGTGCATGCTTTAGACGGTGGATGGGAAACAGAGCACCAAAGGCTGGTTACGTGGGTGAGGGAGAAGAGGGATAGAGCGGAAGAAATCGTGGACCCAATAATATTGGAAGGCAAATTTGAGATGGGTAAGATGGAAACTTTGGTTGGCGTTGCTCTGCAATGCGTAGATGAAGATAAAGATGCAAGACCCACCATGAGCCAAGTAGTTGAGATGCTTTTCCGGGAAGAAAATGATGATCAGTGATGGTTTTATATCATGGTGAGCCGAAATCTGTTAACTTCTTATTGGCAATGGTTGTTCTCCTTTCCAGAGGGCACGGCCCATATATATATATATATATATATATTGGGTAGTTGGCTTGCATTTTCGCTTTTAAATGTATTCATGGTCATGGGTTTGGTGGTGATCAGCCAGCCATAAATGGCGTGGTTTTTTCTTTTATTTCTGGATTGTGATAATCACATGCAAATACCATAGACACTTCATTTTTTATTTTTTTATTTTATCTGTTAGCGAATGCTGGCCAAGACAGAGGTGTGTTATAATTAAGAGCAATGCCGGCTACGTTTGGATCTTGTTTACTGGATTGAGTCTTCTTTATTTTTTAATTTTATCTGTTATAATTAAAAGCGAATGCTTGCCACGTTTGAAGGTAGGGCTATATTATAATTTATTTTCTCTCCATACAGGAAATTAGGTTCTATATATATATGGGGAAGTAATAACAAGCACACTCTAAATTTAAATTGGCTTCAAACTATGTAACACTTCTGTATTACCTCATTGGTTAGCATTTTCTTCCTTGTTTGGTAGATATGGCAAGTGCGGCAAGTGTCACGTGATGTGGAATCGGTTGTTAAATGTGGTGATTTCATTTTCCATAGTTATGGAGCCATCGACCTTTTCCCATATCGGGGGAAATTAGGATCCTCTTCATTTCATTTGAATGGGAGAATATCCAGTTAATTATAGTAGAGAAGTATTTTTGTTCACTCAAAAAGTGAAAAGACACAAATACCCTCTACTATAACTAACTGAATATTGTTCAATTCATTTGAAATGAAGAAGATCCTGTTCCGGGGAAAATCACTTAAAGACTCACAAATGGCTTTCCTTAATTGGTGGGTTATTAATGGGGTGGATTTTTGGATATTGTTTACTTTACATAACTTATTCCTAAGGGAAAATGTATAATAAATCCCTGAGTCAACCTTTTAAAATTTAAATCTCTCCAAGTTTTTTTTTTGAAAATTTAATCCTTGTGTCAATTGAAATGACAATAAAATCTTTACCATTAAAATTTTTTAACAGACGTTAGGGTAACTCAAAACGCATTGTTTTACCCGATTAAAATATTAATTTTTTATTAATTTAATTTAAAAAAATTAAATCTAAAAAAATAAAAAATAAAAAATGAAGGGTGGCCAAGAGTGGCGCTACCACCCCTGGCCACCACCCAACCCCTATGGGGTGGCCGCCCACCCCTGGGGTGGCTTGCGGCCACCCTCAACGGGTTTGGGGTTTAGTTGCAGGGCCGGGTGTGCTGCCACCCCCCCTGGCCACCCTTCAATTTTTATTTTTAGTTTTTTAGTTTTTAGATTTAATTTTTAAAATTAAATTAATTAAAAATTAATATTTTAATCGGGTAAAACGATACGTTTTGAGTTATCCTAACGTCTATTAAAAAATTTTAACGGCAGAAATTTTATTGTCATTTCAATTGATTCAGGAACTAAATTTTCGAAAAAAAAAAAAAAAAACTTAGAAAAATTTAAATTTTGGAGGATTGACTCAAGAATTTATTATACATTTTTCCTATTTGTAATTTTGGGTGCAAGCAAAGGAGGGATTCCAGTGTGCGTGATGCTTAGTGAGCTCGAGTCCTAGATCACGGCTGAGCCTTCTTTTAAGCCCACTAGACGTTATAGTAATCTGGATATTCCACTGTTGATGTAATTTTTGTAGTCAGCGTGGCTTTTGTGGTTGCTTGGATATATATATAGAGAGAGACAGAGAGAAAGAGAGATCCAACGCATCCCAAGTTTTAATTAGACTTAGAAATGGGAATCCAACACTATCCTACGATCCACAACTTCAGAGTCCTAGACTCTTAAAATCCGTGAAAAGCATTAAAAAGTATATTAAACCGGTATCCCAAGCAAACACACAAATCCAATAACATATTACATCACAAGACACCAACTGCTACATTGTGATGATGATGGGCGCAACATAATGAATCAACGGAAAGGACTAACAGAATTCCAAGCATGAAGACCTTACTTACATTTTCGTACAATACCTGAAGCTGGTCTTCAGTTCAGCTAGAAGGTCATAGAATGTTCATCCTCCCAGCGCAAAAGCATCTCTACTACCTGTCTCATGGTGGGTCTTGCATCCTTATCTTCCTCCACGCATTGCAAAGCGACTCTAATAACAACTTCCATCTTACCCATTTCGTACTTTCCGGCCATCATGGGGTCTACAATCTCTTCAATCCGTGACTCCTTCCTCGTGGCAGCTTTCTTCACTTTGTCCCTCACCCAGGTGACCACCCCCCCTTGCTCGATTACTCCTCCACCGTCGACAGTAAGGATATTTGTTTGGCTCTTTCCAGTTACCATTTCCAGCACTACAATCCCATAGCTATAGACGTCGACTTTGGAGGTGATAGGAAGATTGTAAACCCATTCAGGTGCCATGTAACCTCTAGTCCCTCTTATCCTTGAGGTCATATTGTCCGAGCCACCTCTATTTAGGAGCTTGGAAAGGCCAAAATCTGCCACCTTTGGCCGGAAATTAGAGTCCAAGAGAATGTTCTGTGGCTTTATATCGCAGTGTAGAATCCATTCCAAGCACTCCTCGTGAAGGTAAGCCAATCCTTTGGCAGTGCCCAAGGCAATTTCGAACCTCTTCTCCCAATTGAGTGTAGCAGAAGAGAGGTTATCTGCTAAGGATCCACGCTCCATGTATTCATAAACCAAAAGCCTCTGTTTTCCCTCTGCGCAGTATCCCCACATCTCTATCAAGTTCATGTGGTTCAGTCTCCCTATGGAGCTTACTTCTCCCATGAATTCAGCTTCTCCCTGGGCAGCTTCATTCAGTCGCTTGATTGCTGCAACCCGATGGTCAGACAATACCCCTTTGTATACAACCCCTCCGCCTCCTCTTCCTATCTCTTCACTGAATCCCCTTGTTGCCTTTTTAAGCTCAGCATAGGAGAATTTTCGAAATCCAGCGGCAGCAAGGATGTATCCTTGTAAAGCTTTGTCAGGATTTTTTCTACCCCAAAACAAGAAGCACCAGACCAGTAAGAAACAGGTCAGCTCTACGCATCCCAGTGCACTGGCAAACCAAACCAAAAACTTCAGGGACCGGTTCTCATGGCCATTTTTGTATGTTCTACTTAGCAGCTGACGAACTTCCCCATGGCAATCTAACATTACTTCTTCTTTATCAGAGGAAATGTCAGCTTTGGGTAGTTTTAGATACACATCTCCATCAAAATCAGGTGTATGGTGTCCGTTAAGTAATAGTGCCTTGGGGTAACAAGAATAGACACCTGTACCAGTGTCAAATTTGAATTGGAACCCTTTGCAATCGTCGCACATCTTTAAGCATTCCTCTTCACACTCCTGTAACGTAGAATTTTGTTTGTAGTTTTTGTCATAGCCATAAAATTCTACATTTGAGACCATGACAAAGTGAAACTGACTAGAATTACACGAGATCTTGAATTCTGATTCACACCCGGTAGACCAGCCATTGGGATTTTGAAGCTTGTATCCTTGTATGCAAGAGCATGTCCTGCCCCAAACATGATTGTAACTACACAAACTATTTGGTCCGCAAACACCATTAACCCTACATGGTTCCATGATGGCTTGCCATGTGACAACCCAAGTCTTCAGGAACTCATCTAGGCTGTACAATCGAATGTTACCGTCAGGATCGAGGGTTAACCGTCTTTTAACCACCATGCCAAAATCTGCTGCTTTAAATTCCAAATCGTCAGATGAGCTGAAATGGCCTGTGACATTTAGTACTGCTGTTTTGCTGATGTTGTATGTTGTCCTTCCAGCTTCCCAAGATAGCAGCCATGGGTCTGGCCAGTACACGCTGGATATGTTTGGACCATTGTATAGTAGGCGAAGCACGTTATCATTGTCGAAGTAAAGCTTATAGTATCCAGAAGAATAATTGCTTTGGCTTCTGGATGAGATAAGGCTGGCATCTAAAGTTAGTAGTTGTTGAGGAAGAAGGGTATCCGTAGGTGAATCAAAGCTTTGCCAGAGGAACACACTATCTGATGTACGGAGAACAAGATTGCCGGTGTTGAGGAGCTGCAGTTGCAAAGAGGAGGCTGAGGCCGTTGTGGTGGTCCAGATGGTGACTCTACCTGCATCAGACAAGATGAGGTTGCCATCTTCCAAAAGGGAAAGCCTTGAAGCTTTTCCATTGACTGGTTGGTCTCGGTTTGCCATCCAGACGACTGTTGGATTTGAGGACTTTGTGAACCATACGGAAAAGCTGAAAGCGTTTTCCCCAACAGAGAAAAATCCAGCGCAAAAATCACCATTTGCTGAAACCAAAACGTCACTTGGCTTCTCAACAGATAGAAATGAGCCTTTGAGGAGGTAATCATATGTGACTGATGAACATGGATAAGGAATTTGCAACAAAAAGAAAAGAAGGATGAAAGATGAAAGATCCATGGAGCTGCAAGACCTTGCAAGGATTCTGGCTAGTGGCCGGCTACTTAATATATAAACGTATTTTAAGAGAAGAGTGGAAGCAGCAATTCTAAGTTCTTCATTACCAAAATAAACCAATAAATGAAACAAATTAAACAAAAGCTTTGCTTTCATGCATGTTTCTGACTTTCTATGACAGAGGAAGACTTTGAAATTTTATAGTCATTGCCATCAAAGTCTTCAAAGAGTGTTCATTCGATTCAAGAAGACAACAAAGAAATTAATTTTTCAACCCCAACATTGGGCCCATGATAGTGGATGAAATCAAGTTATTCACGTAACTCTGAATTTGTTTGGCGAAGAAAAATCAGTGCTCGGAAGTCAGAACATCCAGAACTATGTATGTAGTGCTTATTAGTTTTGAATTTCTCCTCAAATATCTCATTTTTTAATCATGCAATAATATCCACGCTTATCGTCATTTGACGAGTCCACATTCACAATACCACACCATGGATTTTATCTTCCACTTCTTGGCGGTCTTTTGTCGTACTACTTAAACAAAACTAATGAATTTGAATTTTTTTTAAAATCACTTATAAATTTTATTTTTACCCGATAAGTAAATTACTATCAAGTTGTAAAGTTCAGTCTCACCTAATAAAAAATTAATATAGAACTTAGCAGTTAGCATCCATGAACTTATTTATAATTCATCTGCTCTATTTGAGCTACTACTCATTTTTCTAATGTAAAACCAGGGTGTTATAATATTTTGAGAAAAATTCACTTACTTCATTAAGTTTTAAAGGTTTTTCAATTTTAACCCTAAAGTTTAAAAATTAGCAATGTACCCCCTAATGTTTCAAAAATTTTCAATTTAAACCTTCTGTTATTAATTTCCGTCAAATTGAACGAAAATCTATGAAATTACATAATTACCCTCAGACTTTTTTTTTTTTAAATTTCCGTCCAATTTAACGGAAATTAATAACGGAAGGTTTAAATTAAAATTTTTTGAAACATTAGAGAATTACATTGACCATTTTTTTAACTTTGAAGTTCAAATTGAAAAACTCCTGAAATTTCATAAGGATAAAGTGAATTTTCCCCTAATATTTTTCACTCAAATTCCTAACAGCCTCATCAAAACCTACCCATAACATTACTACGTGGCTATGATGCTATAGCGACCCAAGAAAAGCTTTTCTCTACTCAAATCTTTGAAGTTCTTGCCAAGACCCACATAATCAGTGGCGGATATACGTGGGGCAACTCAGGGGTGGGCGCCCACGGTAAAAAAAAAAAAATTAAAAAAATTTTTAAGTAAAAATTTGAAGGGCGCCCCTAGTAAAAAGAAAAAAGAAAAAAGAAAAGCTCTCCAGCCTCCAACCCGCCTAGCAAAATCCAAAAATGTACCCCCCTACAAATTTTTTATTTTCTCCACTAGACTAGAGAGGACTGGCTGGACTGCAATGTCCAAAAAATAAAATAGAAGTTTTTTCCTGCTTTCCGCTCATCACGCACTCACCATTTTCTCAACCAAAATTTACAAGGCACGCTGCAAAAGGGGAAAGGATGAGATAGTGGTGGGGAAATAGTCTTTAAAATTGTTTTTACTTTTTAGTCTTTTTCTTTCTTTCTTTTTTTGAACAGAGAAACCAAATTTGTATTAATCAATAAAGTTCTTGCTCAACAAGAATAGTTTCCTGGATACATGAAAGGACATTCCAGAGTCCAAACTTGCTCTACAGTGGAACTAAAAGCAAACCTAGCTTAAGAATGGGCAGCCTTGTTGCCACATCTTCTGACATGTTTAGCCTCCCATTGGACTGCCGAGTTAAGCAAGTGTTTAGGCCCTTCAACCAAACGACCATAACTCCTCATACAGATTGAATCACTGCGCATGGCTTGTACGATCTCTAGTGCATCACCTTCCACTTCAATCTTACGAAAACCTCTCACTACAAAAAAATAAAATAAAATAAAAGGCAATTTTGTGACGTGTCAAACAGTTCTATTTTTTTGCCACGTCAGTAAATGTTGACGTGTCAAAATTGGCACGTCAACAAATTTTTTTTTGA
>NC_081546.1:6974382-6995433 GCF_901000735.1 Corylus avellana | reverse complement strand
TATTATAAATTACTGACGTGCTAATTTAGCACGTCAGTATTTTTATTTTTACTTTTTTTTTTAAATATCAGGTATATATATATATATTGTAAATTTTTGACGTGTTGATTTGGCACGTCAGCATTTATTGATGTGTCAAAACTAGCACGTCAAAAATTTCTGACGTGCTAAAACTAGCACGTCAAAAAACAAAAAAGCGGGACATTCAATTTAATTTTCCCTCTTCTTTCTCTCTTTTATTATTTATTATTTCCCCATATCTACTTTTCTTATTTAATTCCAAATTTTTTTTCTCTCTCTTAATCTCCCTCTTCTCTCTCAATCTCTCTGAATCTCCCTCTTCTCTCTCACTCTCTCTGCACGGCTGCTAGAAGAAAAGCAAATCAAGAAGAAAAAAAAACAAAAGGAGAAGAGAAAATCGAAGAAGAGAAGCAGAACAAAAAATAAAAATAAATAAATAAAAGAAGAGAAGATCAGAAGATCGAAGAAGCAAAAAAAAAAAAAAAAAAAAAAAAAGGAGAAGAGAAGATCGCAGAAGAGAAGCAGCAGAAAGAGAGAAAAAAAAAATGGAGAAGAGAAGAGGATCGAAGAAGAGAGATTTTTGATTTGAAGAAGCTCTGATTTGGTTTATTTTGATTTGAGTTGAGAGATTTTTTATTTTTTATTTGAAGAGAAGAACATAGAAGAAGGAAGAAGGATAAAGTTTATATTTTGATTTGGGTTTTTGATTTTTTGAAGATTTTTTGGGTTTTGGGTTTTTGAAAATGGAGGAAAGAAGAGAGAGAGAGAGTGCAAATGGAGGAAGGAAGAAGGCAGCAGGGAGAGAGCTGGGGGGAAGAAGAAACGTACTGTTTCAGACTAAAAAAAATATTTTTAATTGAAAAAAAAAAAATACAGAAATTTTTTTTAGAAAAAAAAAGAAAAATAATTTTTTTAATAATTTTAAATTTCCTGACGTGTCAATTTTGGCACGTCAGGAAATTTAAAATTATTAAAAAAATTAATTTTTCTTTTTTAAATTTTTTTCTGGATTTTTTTTTAACTAAAAAAATTTACTGACGTGTCAAAATTTGACACGTCAAAAAATTTTCCTGACGTGTTAAATCCAACACGTCAGTATTTTCTGACATGTTGGATCTAGCACGTCAGAAATTGCCAATTCCTGACACCCACATTCTTCACGACTGAAACATGT
The DNA here is from genome assembly GCF_901000735.1 of Corylus avellana. Taxonomy (NCBI): domain Eukaryota; kingdom Viridiplantae; phylum Streptophyta; class Magnoliopsida; order Fagales; family Betulaceae; genus Corylus; species Corylus avellana. The sequence continues at coordinate 6,994,238 of NC_081546.1, read as the reverse complement.
CAGGATTGCCCCGTCAGGAGGGTTTACTGATGTGTCAGACAGCCTGACACGTCAGTAAACCTATGTCAATAAAAAATCCTTTTTTTGTAGTGTCTTCTGGAACAGAAATCAGCAAGCTTCCGAACACCATATGCTTCCGCATAAGCTGGGTCAAGAGGAGCAGATAAAACACAGGTACCAGGTGCAACAAATTTCCCTTCATAATCACGCAGCACAATGCCAATACCAATCTTCCTGCTGCCTCGATCTACCGCAGCATCCCAATTAGCTTTGACTGAACCCATATTTGGTGGCTTCCACCTAGCTTCCATAAAAACGTTTGGTTTGAACAGATTATCCCGGCGTGATTGATCAGCAGAATTAGATGTTGCTAGCTGCTCTGTTGCTCTACGAAATAAAGCTGATGGGTCCATAAACTCTCCATCGAAAACGTACTCATTACGCCTAAGCCAAATGAGCCTGGCTGTAATGACAATAAACTGTAGATCTTTCATACCAAACTTATCACGCATCTGCTGAAAAATGTTTAGAAAAGAATCCTCAACCACAATACATTTTTGAATCCGTGCAGGACATTCAAGCCAGACACCTGAAGCTGGTGGACAATTCCAGAGGACGTGCCTTACTGTTTCGGGTTCCAGCTTACAGATGGGGCACGTGGGATCTTCAATCACACCTTTTCTATGCAAATTAGCTTTTGTGGGCAAAATATTTGTGCGTAATTTCCGAAGGAAAGATGTTAAGACACGAGGACCTCGCACACGCCAAATATCCCTCCATACTTGAGTGCTCTGTTCCGTACTCGAGCTGCTGCTAGCAGTGCCATTTTCCATCATAGACTTAGCAAAATGATAAGCGCTTCTCACACTAAAATCTCCCTTTCGAGAGCCTGCCCACACCATGCAATCACCTTGTTGTCTAGGACATATAGGCATACTACATACAATATCTGCTTCTTCTTTGCAAAGAATATTATAAACCAACTCCTTATTCCACCATTTAGTATTTTCGTCAATCAAGGAGCACACCCTAGCATCAGACTCCAAAATATGAACAGGAGATTGTACTGCATAAGTAACTGGTGAAGGGATCCACCGGTCGTGCCAGATTTTGATTGACTTACCATCACCTACTCGCCACATCATGCCTTCTTGTAGAAGCTTTTTGGATGACCAAATACTCCTCCATGCGTATGAGGGTCTTCTCCCTAAATTGGATGTTTGAAATGATGCATTAGGATAATATTTCTCCTGTAGAATCCGCGCAACCAAAGAATCAGTATTATGAATAAGCCTCCAACCCTGCTTAGCAAGAAGAGCTACATTGAAACATTCCAAATCTCTAAACCCCATCCCACCTTTCTCCTTTGCCCTTCCAAGTTTCTTCCAACTCATCCAAGCCATTTTAGAATCATTCTCCTTATGCCCCTACCAAAACTTGGCCATCATAGAGTTGATATCAGTGCAAAGAGTCTTAGGTAGGAGGAAAACACTCATCAAATAAGTGGGAATGGCCTGAATGATTGCTTTAATCATAACTTCTTTCCCAACTTGAGAAAAAAATTTCTCTTTCCAACCACAAATCTTGTCCCAAGTCCTCCCTTTTATGCTAGAAAAAGCACTCACCTTCGATCTACCAATTAAAGCAGGAAGCCCTAAATACTTCTCATACCTTTGGGTGGAAGAAACCACTGCAAGAGATAAGATATGAGCTCTTGTATCTGCATGAGTATTCCTACTAAAGAACAGAGAAGTCTTAGCCTTATTCAATTTCTGATCTGAAGCTCTCTCATAGATATCCAAAATCTCCTGAATATGCACCCACTCGGACCAATTTGCTTTACAAAATAGAAGACTATCATCAGCAAAAAACAAATGGTTCAAACGAGTACCCCCCCTAGTAATCGGAAGTCCTATGATTCTTCTTTCCCGCTCTGCCTTCTGTAATAAAAAACTCAGCCCTTCCGCACATAGTATAAAAAAATATGGTGAGAGTGGATCTCCCTGTCGAATGCCTCAAGTCGGTATAATATTGCCATAAGGTTGCCCATGAACTACCACTGCATAAGAAACAGTACGAACACAAGTCATGGTCAATTTGACCCACCTATCACTAAATCCAATCTTACACATTATCAACTCTAAAAAATCCCACTCCACCCTGTCATAGGCTTTGCTCATGTCCAATTTTAACGCCATATGACCCTCTCTCCCCTTCATTCTGCCATCCATAGTATGTAGTGCTTCAAATGCCACCAGTATATTATCCGTAATGAGCCTACCTAGTATGAAAGCACTCTGGGTAGAGGAGATAATAGTAGGTAACACCCTCTTCATTCGATTAGCTAACACTTTAGCAATAAGCTTGTAAATGATATTACAAAGGGTAATTGGCCGAAATTTTGTAATTTTAGTAGGGTTGCTAACTTTTGGAATAAGAGCTATATTGGTAGCATTGATATCCTTATCAAAAACATCAAAGTTGAAAAAATCAAGCACTGCCTGACATACCTCTCCTTGCACCGTATGCCAAGAATTTTGATAAAAACAAGCTGAGAAGCCATCTGGACCCGGTGATTTCGATGGATGCATTTGGTATAGAGCAAACTCCACTTCAGCCACCGTAAAGGTCCTAGTAAGTGCTTCATTCATCTCCTCCGTCACTCGGGCATCCATTCCTTCCAAACACTCATGCACCCTTTGTACTTCCCCGGCTGTAAATAATTCTGTGTAGAAATGAACAAAAGCCGCACCAATCTCATTCGACTTCTTCCACAAGGTCCCAGACTCATCCATAACCTGCTTAATCTGGTTAATTCTCCTTCTATGGCTTGCCCATGCATGAAAGAAAGGAGTGTTCCGGTCCCCATGTTGATACCAATTATGTTTTGATCTTTGCTTCCATTTGATATCCTCCTGCTCCATTATAAAATCAATCTCCTGTTTAAGCATATTTATAGCCTCATAGTTTCCCGGTCCCTCATCTCTCTGCAGCAATTCCAGCTGTCGTGTTTTTTGTTTAATTTTCTTGGTAGCATCTCCAAATTTACGTTTACTCCAAGAAGATAAATCAGCTTGACAAGAAGCCAATTTCTGCCTAACCTGCTGCATTTTGGACCCACCCAACACACCACTGACCCAAGCATTTTCCACTACCTGCTGATATTCTTCATCAACCATCCATGATGCTTCTATTTTGAATTTTTTGGAGTATACTGCCTGTCTCTCCTCCTCTTCACCCAGCCGCAAACAAATCGGTTTATGGTCACTAGACCTTGCTGTAAGGACCCACAATTCAGCCACTTGATTCACTTCACACCATTCACAATTCGCCACAGCACGATCAAGACGTTCTTTTATAAAATCAGCCCCTCTCTACAGTTGGTCCATGTAAACAAAGACCCTCTATAACCCAAATCAGCCAATGAGCAGTCTTGGAGAGCCTCCCTGAATGCAGCCATCTGCCCCTCTCTTGTCAAAACCGTCCCAAATTTCTTAGCTTGTGACACAATCTCATTAAAATCACCTATGACCAACCACAGCTCTGGGCTAAAATTCTGCAAATGGCGCAAGAGTGCCCATGACTCATGTCTCTTCGTCCAATCAGGATGCCCATAAAAACTTGTAAGCTTCCAAGAATTGTTACTGCCTTCCTGCTTGACAATAGAATTAATATGTCTTATTGAAAAGTTTTGTATTTCCAGATGAACATCAGTCCTCCAAAGAAGAGCAAGACCACCACTACACCCCACTGGGTCCACCACAAAAAGACCCGTATACCCCAGCTTAACCCGTAAAAACTCCAGCTTTGGCTTCTTACATTTTGTTTCCATAATAAACAAAATATTGGGATGATTCTCCTTCACCAAAAGGCAAAGGTCATGAACTTTCCGGGAGCTCCCAATTCCCCGGCAGTTCCAGCTTAAAAGATTCATAATACTGGGAGGGGTTGTTCAACAGCCTCCACCTGTGGGGATTCAATTTGATAAGAGTTAGCCACTGTCTTTCTGCCTTTCTTACCAACATTCCCCTCATGTTTTCCAACCACAACTCCAACTGCTTTTCGCTTTTGCACATCAGATAAAACCGAGACCCTCCTTACTCGTGAAATTTCCTTACCCCGAGCTTGCTTCTTCCAAGTGCGTACACTCCCCACCCCTGACCGTGGTCCCTCTGTTATATCTCCTCCACTCGATCCCGTTACGTCAACACAAGGTGTAGACTTCTCTGCATGCAAGCCCTCCATAACCAAGTCAGTAGAAGGGACACTTGAACCATAGAAACTTCATCCAAAAGGGGAATTTTCGGTAAAGCAAATTCAGGAGTAGAAGCCACATTAGTGCTTTTAAGAACCAGAAAAGTGTCACACATGGCTGGTTTCACTGTATCAAAAGGAGCGTGGCATTCTGGAGAAATAGGAACTAAAGTTTCCTTACCCTTACATGTAACTATATCTAGCGGTTTGCCCCCATCATGCAATGACGGAATTGGAACATAATCCCCTCCCCACGATCCAGAAAAACCGGAATCATCTCCATCCTCGTTGCCACGTGTATAACGAGTGCTCCTCATGTTTCCTGGAGAAGGGGAACTACGTGAATCAAACTGCCGCTCGTCACACCCACCATCATCAAGAGTTTCCTCCTCCGCCGTTCTGGAATGACCAGACCTCCCACCGCTAGACCTCCCACCTCCAACACTCGAGCCATTTTGTTTACGCACATCAGCCCTCAACTCAGTACCCCATTCTTTCTTATCCTCTACTGCATTCACCCTTGAATCTTGCCTCACAAGGCATCCCAACCTGCCATGAATCACTCGCCCACAGAAGAAGCAAAACATGGGAAGTTTCTCATATTCAAAAATTACCCAGTAGGACTGATCGCCCAAGTGCAAAGCTCTCCCACGCTCCAATGGTTTGGATAGGTCGATATGCACCCGTAATCGCAGACAGCGTCCCCATCCTGCCCCATCCCCTGCCAAATCTACATCCTCCAGGACCCCCATAGATTCACCAATCTTGTTGGCCACCGCCTTAGAAATACACAACAACGGCAATTCATGAACCTGTATCCAAAAAGGAGAGGATATAAATGCCATCTGTGATGGAGGAGTCTTCCCATCAAACTCTTTAATAACTAAAATCTGTCGATCAAAAGCCCACCGCCTCCCTGCCAGAACCCTTCTCTTATCAATGGCATCAGAAAACTCAAATAACCAAAGATTATTTTGAAGTTCTTTGAACACTACAGTCCCTACAAGTCTCCAAATCCTAGAGAGGACTGTTTTAAAAGCCTCCTTATTGGTAAATTTCTCTGACCACAATCTGCCCACCAGACATTGCTCACATTTCTTCCTTACAACAGATATCTCCCCTTCCGTAATCGAAATTCCTTTCTGTTCTCCATCTGTCAATGTAATTCGACTACATAATTGCTCCAAACCTTCGGCCATACTCTTCCTCCACACCTAACTATTTGAACAAAGCCACTCAACAAACCTCCCCTCCTATCAAGCAGAGAAAGACTTCCCCTCACCTAGTTGTGTCACTCCAAGAATCCCCAAAAGAAACCCAGAGAGAAACCTAGAGAGAGACTTCTAGTTCCATATATCACACACAAACTTAGTTGAATAGTCTTTTACTTTACTTTTTAGTCTTTAATTGATAGTAAAACTCACAAGAATATTATTGCTTTGAAAAAAAAAATTAATTATAAACAAGAATATTGCTTTAATTATTTGTTTTTATTGGTTTGCAGCATTGTTGGACTAACTCAACTAACTCCTTTTTGTGGTATGTGTGTTTTCAATAAATTCTTCAAGATAACTAAGAACATTCTCAATGGAAGAGCCAAATGTTACTTTTATTTAAAATGGCTCTTCAAATGTTTAAAAAATCTCCTACATTGAATTAGCCAAAAGAAAATGTAAAATAGATATTTGATTGGAAGAGCTAAAAAAAAAGCTAAATGTAGCAGCACTTTTCAAGGGAACTATTTTATTTTTTATCGTTTTTCTCACCTGTTTTATCTTTTTTCCAAATCTTTTCCTACTTTTTCTCTGCATGTTCTCTTTTTCCCAAAATTTTTCCTATTTTCCTCTCACATGTTCTCTTTTTCTCAAAATTTTTCTTACTTTGAATAATATTTTAATAGAATAGATAGAAATATAAATAATCGGATGTAGAGACATTTAAAAATAGCTTAGTTAAAGTAGATAAATGTGAGTTTTAAGAAGCTATTTTACATAAAAATATGGCTCCTCCATTGGGAATGCTCTAATTCACTAAAAAGTACTCATTTTTCTTAGACACTTCTAATCATTTAATTGTATTTAGTTTATTTCGCAAGCATTTTAAATTTTTATGTGTTTGTGACATCGTTAGATGAAGATTTTTAATAGTTACTTTGATTTTTGTTTTTTTCTTTATTGGGTAATTTGTTGAGTTTGATTTATTTCGTGATACATATATTGTGATATAATTTATTTTTTATCATATTTATCATATTATAATAAAAATATAATACATAAAAAGAAAAAAAAAATTATTATTATGTTTTATTATTTTTTTGTGCACCTAATTAATAACTCAAATTTCTAAATCCGCCATTGCACATAATATGATGCATCAACGCCACATAGTGTTGCTATTTGTAACCGAGTAATGCTTACTCTTTGTAACGACTCATTAAAAACAAAGGAGTAACCGAGGATGCCGGCTCGCCGACTCACGATCATTATCCACAGCCAACAAGGCCAAAGCAACCACCACCCACGGCCATTCGTGGCCGAAGCCACCAACACATGCACCCTCTACGACCCCTATAGACGAAAATCAAGCCCCCACCGCACCGATGAAACCCCGTCATCTCACCACTACGCCACTAAAACCATAAATACAGGCCCCACGACTCTCACAACCACTTGACAAAACTACCCTTCCCCGAACCACCCCTACCCGAGACACGGAACAATCCAAAACAACCCCATCACAATCGAGAAAACCCAGCTTCTACGCATCATCACGCATAGCCAAGAAATGCCCCAGACAAGGCTAAAACACCCATTACCATTGCACCACCACCTCCGACCCCAACCCAAAAAGGAACAAAAGAAATATAGACCCCTTTTAGCTAAAAGCACCCCCTACGCACACTATCGGCTGAAACTATCAACTTCTCAAGTCGTTGTGCCCCTAAAATCCCATAAACACACACATAGGCACGCCTGCACAATCGTCTTAAGTGTTGTTTCAAAACACCAATTCACATCACAATGGCGCCAATTAAATTGAATAATCGAAGAAAATCAACAAGAAAAAATAAAAAGTAGTAAAAATAAACTCACCTATGGTGACAGACAGTCAGGTGGATCGGGAATTTGAGCACAACCATGAAACAACCAGGCCGGAATGGTGAAAAGAAAGAGAGGTGCGAGAGGAATAATAATATGGAGGATGAAAGGGATCGAGTGAACAAGAATGGAGGACTCCATGCTGGGCTCGGTTTTTAAGGCCCAATACTAGGCCCCAATCTGGGCCTTTTTCCAAAATTTTAAAATAGGCTGGCAGGCAGCCTGCTCACACAGACCAAATTCAAATTGGCCATACTTAACTAAGCTCAATAAACCCTTTCTTTTTTTTCTTTTTTTTTCTAATTCGCTCATTAAACTTGTATGTGTGTCAAATATTCTAGAGCTAGGAACCTTTGCCTAAAGCTCATTACATAAATTGGTTTTATGTTATGTGATAATTTACTTATTAAGTTGTGGACTTACATAGTTATTTCACTTTCATCTGCCGAACACTTCAATATTTTGCAGTGTAACAGATTGTCAGGATGTATATCGAGAAATTCATTAAATCCAAATGGATGGGTGTCAAAATTCTCAAAATATCCCTCAATTTTAGGGGGAAAAAAAAAGAGAGAGAGAATTGAAATATGGATACACAAAATTGAGAATTTTTTAAGTTTACGACGTAATTGCTCAAGTGGCAATAATTGATGAGGTTTAAGTAAAGTTTTTCCTATACTACAATTGTTTACTAAGCACTGGTTAGAGGGATTTTCAAAAGAAAAAAAGCGGGGTCAATCACTCACATTAATGGTTAGAATGCTTATGTCTTATACTTAGTGAGACATCTACTTGTAAACTTGTGATAATTTTACAAATGTGATGATAATATCCTATTTATATCATTTGAAGTTTAATTCGATACTTTGGAGTAATACTACAAGTTCTTCTTGTATCACTCTTGTATCCCTTCAAGAATGATGTGGCTTTTAAAATTACCATTAGGCTTGTAATTTTATTATTATTATTATTATTTTGTAAGAACAACTTCATTGCAAACAACATAACAAATAACAAATTACAAATGAACAAATACAAGGAAAATGAAAGACAAGGAAAAATATGAGAACACAGTAGTAACCCGACCAAAATAGACTACAAACACCTCAAAGCACTGAAGAAGGCCCAGGAAGGTGAAAGTCACTTGGGAATACAGCTTTTAAAGGCCGCGTCCCATTATGATGGATAAAACCATCGGGAGTACAAGAATTCCTATAAACTCTGATCTAATCTAACTTCTAAAGAAGACGAACAAACTAAGGAATGACAACTTAGATCTAATCTGGCTTCCAAGGAAACAGAATAGACTAAGATCAAGAATAGCGGAAAGGAGATCTCCATCACTAACAAAGTGTCTAAAGCCCAAACAATTCGGGTTAACATGTGAACAGCAAAAATAACTCAGAAAACAGCAGCTTTGACGGAGGGCGAGGCAATGCAGAGCCTTGTGAATATGCTATCTGGCGCGTGAGATGGGGATGGTGGGGCCGGGAAGCTAGGAAATAGGTGTGGGTGGTGGCATGGCGTGTTGCAGGTTGGAATTGGCGAAGAAATGAAGATTTAATTTTTTTTTTTTTTTTTAAAAAAAAAAAAAAACCATCTTCAAAAATCATAGATCTAGTCGAGAAACACATTGAAGAAGGCGACTGGCGAGGAGGCAGACAGTGGCAGCGCTTTTTCAAGAGCCGAGGATAAATGGTCAAAGACGATAGATAAAGCCTCATAAGAGATTAAAGGATTTAAAGAAAAAAACTCTAAAGAGAGGAGTTCTCTCAAAGAGAGAAACTCAAAAAAGGGAAAAGGAAAGAGGTAAGGGGGACGAGGAGGAGGGAAACCAAATATTACCGTTGAATTTGAGATGCGATTTATTAACTTTTGATCTATTGGTAATTTTAAAAGCCATATCACATTTGAGATGACTTTAGGAGGACTATAAGAAGACTTATAGCATTACTCTTGATCATTATTGAATTTTGATTAAATGATGATTTTAAAAGACATTTCATTTTTGTAGCGACACAAAAGGAACTTATAAAGTTACATGATTAGCAGAATTACGATTCCTTATAAAGTTACACGATTAGTAGAACTACGAAAAAAATCCAATTTTTTTCCTCATGGCATTAGAGTTAAAGAGGACCTAGTACAAAACGGAAAGATTTTGTTATTAAAAAAAAAAAAAAATCCAATGATTTAATCCAAATAAAATGAAAACCTACAATCTAAAGATGACTTTCTCTAAATAACTTCTTGATTTTTCCAACCACAATTCTTGCTTTGTTGGAATTATGGTAAAGAGTTTAAAAAGTGATTTTAGTAAATAAATAAATAATGTGTGAAGCAAAAATAAATCCATTTGCTAAAAGCTAAAAAAAGACATTTTTCGTTGTCTATAAAAAGCTCAAAACAGCATTTTGAGAAAACTTGAAAATAAAACGTTTTTTGAAAAGCTCTTTCTGATTTTTCCTACAGCAAAAACCGTACCCTTCATAAAGAATATAAGCATCACTAACGAAGAACCTGGGAATATTCCATTGAAAAACCCTGAGAAACAAAAATTCAGAGTTAATTTAATTATATCCCCAAGTTTTTCACATGCCCTCTAAATTCCAAGTGACCACTCAATCACATCTCGACAAGCAAACAAAATTATGTTTACAACCTTTTTCGCTTCTCGCTCCCAAACAAAACTCTAGTGTTTCAATTTTCCTTTCAAATTACATGGAAGCAAACAAAATCGGTTTGTCCTCTCTGTCCATCACTGTTAATCAATTTGGGCCGTGAATGAGAGTCCCCACAGAATTCAATGGAAGATGATACAGTAGCTAAATATGTCCAATGGAAGATAATTTAAATGCCCACACCACATGTTTCCCCAAGCTCTCATTCCCTCCCTTTTTTCCCATTCCATCACCATAAACGACACCGTGTCGTCCCCCCCTCCCTCTCTTACCAACCCCCATTTTGTCCCACTGTACACTACCAAAATTATTTTCACTTGTATTCTAACAAAAAAAGAAAAGAGGGGGAACGAAATTAAAAAAAAGAAAAAAGAAAAAAACGAAATTAAAAAAAAAAAAGTGGGCTCCATTTCTTCTCTTCTCCTCTCTCGTTGTTCCTGGAGAGTCGGGACTCGTTTCCCAATAAAGACGATGAGTACTAAAGACTAAAGACTAGTCTGTTTGGCTACTCGATCTTGCTAATCCCAATCCGCTTCACCACGGCGTTCCTAACAGCTTCGGTCTGCAAATTACACAGCCCGTTCTGCTCAATCCCAGACATGTAATTCCTCACTTCCGTTCTGATCATTTCTTGCATCACGGACAAGAACTCGGTGCTGAAGAACGGCTTCTCGTACCCGTTCTGAGCTGCCACCGGAATTTGCTGCAGCGGTACCGGTGACTGCAACACTTGAGTGGGACTCGCAACCTGGTTGGATCCTGTGCCGTGGTTCGAGACCTCGCACAAATCCGATCCGGGCAGAGATAGGCACAGAGAGGTAGGCGGATCCGTATTGGAAGACGAGGCCTCAACATGCTGAGTCGGCGGAACCAGAGAGCTGGTCCGGGCCAAAGGTCTGAAGACGTGTGATGGTGACATGCCGGGCAAACTCGTATCGCTCAAATCGGATCCTGATGGGCTACTCGGGTTCAGGTACAGACCCGATATGGCGGTGCCCGAGACCGTACCGGCACCGACACTAGCCGATCTCTTGAGAGGCTGTTGCGCATGTGCGTCGTCGCTTAAATCATCGGTCATGGATGAGCATTTGCGCTTGAGGGTGGAATTCCAGTGGTTCTTGATGGCGTTATCTGTGCGACCATTGAGGAGGCGAGCGATGGTGGCCCACTTGTTGCCGAACCTGGCGTGGGCCCTGATGATGGTATCGTCCTCCTCCGCCGAGAAGGGTCGGTGCTCCACCTCCGGGGAGAGTTGGTTGCACCAGCGTAGACGGCAAGACTTGCCGGATCGACCAGGGATCGACTTGCTTATCAGAGACCAGTTTCTCGGGCCGTAGGTTTGGACGAGTCGCTGCAACGATTCGTCTTCCTCGGGGCTCCATGGACCTTTTATCCGATCCACATCCTTCCTTGTGGACGCCATGGAATGAAACCTCTAACCTTACTTTTGTGAAGAAAAAAAAAAAGAAAAAGGAAAGCAATAAATAAAAGGTTTTCTTTAATTTCTAGGATATTTGAAATAAAAGATAATCGTCGGAAAATGGGTTTTGTGGGAGAGAGCTTGGGGGGGTGAGAGAGGCGGAGCCTCACCTTCTTCTTAGAGAGAGAAGGGTGATGTGAGAGTGAGAGGGTATATATAAGAGAGGATAACGATTACTGGTTGAGCCGGTGGTAGTGACCGGTCCTGGCCGTTGAGCGTTTGGGATTCTTCCAGGCAAGGCAGTTACTAGCATACAGCTGTCAAACAGACACGCGTCGCCTCGTAGCCATTCCAGCGTACACGTATAATAATCACTCCCTCACTCGGTTCGTCTGAAAACTGACTTACGTACTGTTCCAACTATACACGACGTCAAATTCCCACCATAACCTTCTCCCCCGTTATTAAAAGACAACAGGATTGTAGATACACCATTTACTAAGTGGGCCTGCCTATATATGAACAATCCCAATAACCAAAAATCTTTCCAATTTAATGAGATCACCCAGATTTTATAATACTAAATATGGCGGATAATATATCCTACAATAAATATGAATATATTTTCCTATAAAAAATTTATTTAAAGAATGGTATAAAACAATTACATATTTCAAATTAATATCAAGATTTTTTTTTTCTGTTTTTATTAATTGGCTATTTAATTTGTAGTTGTATAATTGTAAACTAAATTAACTGTTTAGCTAAAACAGAGCAGAAGAAAGAGGGGCTGAAATCCAAAAGTCGGGTAAACGGCCGTTTGGAAGTTAAAAGGGCAGGTTAAATTAAATTGAAAAGAAGAGCAAACGTGCGCTTATTGAGAAGAGTCTATTCAAAAATTAAAAGATACGGTTGGAGGGTGGATGGGAGGGAGCGGGATGACTTTGACCGAAGCCAGGCTGGAGAGCAATTTCGAGGAAGGGGATATTTTAAGAGATGAAAAGGACGCACGGAAGTGCTGAGCTGGCCCCTAACACGACAAAGTTCAGTAGCAGAATTGGGGGACGAACCGAACTGCTATCTTGTCAGTCCAGCCTGTCAAACCCACTCCCGCTCCACCAGTACCCCTAACGGCCTACTCCCTCCCACCGCCACGTGCCAGTCACGCACTCCTCCTCCCTCCCTGAACTGCCAAAACCGTCTCCACCGTCGTACATTTATCATACGCTATCTTGATTTCTTAGAAATTGTAAAATTTTTTAATTAAATGTAATTTTATTTGTAAAAAAAAAATTAGTTCACAGTTTGGCTTACAAATCGTGATTAGCGTGGCTTTTGTAGTCAACACTTTGTAATTAAAAATGAAAATTTTATGATTTAACCAATAGTAGAAAAGGTTGTCTACCATAAGCAAACTATCCCATTAATTATATATATCTTTGTTTTTTTTGGCATTATTTAATTAAGAATTACAGAATAGTGATTACTAGACATAATTAATGTCTGAATGTTTCTGTACCGCACATTCCATATCTTCTTTTTATTACTTACCAACCAAATACTCCATTATGAGATTTTTGGACCACATAAACATTATAATGATTTTAAATGTACATATTTGGATGTTCCTTTGACCTGAATATTATTAATAAGAAATCCAAATATTCTACAAAACGTAAAATCTATATATATTTATTTTTATGTGATATCAAAACACTTTTTTAAATAAATAACTTAAATGTATAGATAAAGTTTCATCCGAAATATTTTCAAGTTGCAAAAGAAAAAAAAAAATAAAAGGAGGGAGGGGAGGAGGGTATTTGGGTAAACAAGTGGTGTGAGGGGCACGCACAAAGGTGCGTGGGAATAAAAATGGGAAGAGAAACGGAAAAAACGGAAAAGCGGGAAGAGGAAAGCAACAAAAACAGAAAGCAGAAAAGGAAGGAGAGTCCCAATCTTCAACATGCAGTCGTTACGGGGAAACAGCTGTATAGAGCTTATCCCACCCATACATACCCACTCTCACGTGCCACGCGCACCTATCTTTCACCTAACCCTGTCCTTTAGCCGTACCCGCACGTTTTTTGGAACTCATCACGTGACTTAGCCCTGCACACGTGTGCACCTCACGTGAGATATAGCTCCACAACTCTAGCGTTATAAAATTTGAGAAATGCTTCTCACTCTAAGTCTCTAACTCTCACTCTCACTCTGACAATTTTAAATGTAAATTTTGTAATAGTGATTCATTTAAAATTTAATTATAACTTTTAATATCACGTCAAAAAATTGTAATATGTGTAGTAATTTCTCGTACAATTTAATGTCTACGTTCTTTTTTTATGAGTGGAATAAGAAATTACAACAACAATCTAAAATAAAATAAGAAAATTACACAAACAAAAAAAGACAAAAAAAAAAAAACTATTTATTGCAGTAATTCATCCTATAGCTCTAAAAATGATCCTCAAATAGAAGAAACAAACGAGACTGTTGACTGTTGTTAGTGATGCTGTTTGTAATGATCAATGGCAGAAGTTGTGGGTACGTGCAACAAGAGGCACCCACAAAATTTCTAGTTTTGGGCCAACTGAAAGAACAATTGAGAAAAATAAAAGATATACATCTACAATTAGTAAAAGAGCAACCACCACGGATTGAGAGACCAAAAACAACAAGGCCAGTGTACTTTGAGGTTCAAATTTGAATCTAGAACTTCCTTTACAGCAAAAAAAAGGCTCAACAAAATAAGAGCCCGTGAAATTGAGGTAGGGAAGCTTCAAATCAACCGGAATAAGTTAAAAATGGCGGTAACTCGTGTAGAACACACACGTAACAAAGCGGCACGTGGCATACACGCGCTATGGCGGCGGTGGTAGAAAGGAAAGAGGGATTACATCCATGGGTTCATTTGCATTATGCAGCTCTTCTAATGTGGTTCAGCATTGCTAGCTAGCTAGCAAGCATATATTTTGGTCCATGGATGAGAGAATCGCAGAGCATAGGATGGTCCCAAAGGTGGCAGGCTGGTGCTTTTGCAACCATTTTGTGCCTTGGATCCTCACAATTATGCTCTTGTGGAGGTATTTTTTAGGACAATGGGTGGCATGGTGTCAGTCAACTAAGTCCTTGTGAAAGTACCACCTTTAACTACTCCAAAATTCCGATCACCCATGTAATAAAAAATGTTGATTAAGGAATGTGATTCTTATTATGCTAGGGAGCTCACATGGTTTAGAAAGAGGGAGGATGTTTCCTAGCAATGGAGCCCTTGATTGGGGAGTTGTGGCCACCAATATATTAGTATAAGAATCAAACAAATCTACATTGGATAATTATCATTTATAAACAAAAAAGCTAGTGTCATCAAACTCATCACCAATTCACATATGTAAGTGCAACACATGGGTATGGGTAATTTTGAAAAATTAATATATTTATTTCTTCAAGTTAAGGATATAATTATTAACAGATGGAGGACATTGCAGTCTCAATGATAAATTAGTATGATATATTAACAAAAATTATAAATGAAGAAGACATTGTAAATTATTTGATAGACTGAGGGACTAAATGAAATGTAATTTCTCCTATTTTTATTGTACATATTACATGTCTATCTATAGGCTTTATAATTTTTTATTATTATTCTTTTCTGATCATAGGCTCTCAAAAACTTAATTCCCTTAATTTTCTCTTTCTCCCTCTTTGAATAGAAAATAATAATAAATTTAATATGCCTAAATTGAAATATATATATTAACCCTAAAAACAATCAGAAAAGATGAACTAAAGTGTATATTCTAAGAGTCAGAAAATGATATATAAATATAAAGATTGGGCCTACATCAGATTCTCTCATATCATATTTACATATTTTTGCATTTAAAAAAATAAAAACATAATAGGAAATCATGATTGCTGTTTGCGATGCTGAATCATGGTACGCTGGTAGCCTGGTACCACGTCTTTAAAGCACCGTAAAGAGGATGCATTCCATTCCCAATGTTCAGAATAATCAAAACTCAAGTATTTACGAACGAATGATTTCAAGTGAACCAACCGATAGAGATACACATGCCGGGTGCCCAACTGAAGAGAATTCTTTTTTTTTTTAAATATATATATCATTCAATAAATGGTAGAAGGGTTAGAAGGAACAAAGAGTTAAAAAAATTGATGGGTTCCCGAATAACAAATTTAAACGAAAGAATCAGCGCTAGCTAGTTTGGGAAAAAAGAATGGGAAATCGGTGCGTAAATTATGACCTTCATGGAGTAAAAAATGTCCCGATCTTTTAGACAAAAGTCAGGAATGGATCGCATAAAGCGATATAGCGTCAAAACAGAGGAGGGCAAAGGTGTGACCTTTGCGAGACCATTCAACCCTACTCAAGCTTTTGCTACGTAAAAATGACAACCCCTAAGAAGGAGTTGAAGAGAGGGAGACACTATTGAACTTGGATTAACAAAATCTGTTGTCGATGAGTGACACTCCATAAACAAAAATCTCCTCTATAGGGTAAAACAACAAATCCCCAGGAGACCATAACCAATAAACACGAAAAAGAAATGCAAAAGACAGAAGTAGAAAGACAAAACAAAAACCAACAACAACATGCTACTTAACACTTAGCATGGCAAAGACAGGCTGTGACGGTGGAATGCAGGATGTCTTAGGCGTTAAAGCATGTGGTTGAGTCACCCCCATTTGGAGAAAGAGGTGGTCGGACCACTCCTTGTGTTTATTTACTTATTTATGTTTAATACTTAGCATTTTTTTTATTGTAAATGAAATGCACATATCACATTGATTGATGATGACATGAATAGATTCTGTCAACTTTTCTAACGATATAAACTTAATTAAGAGTGTATAATCACTTTATAAATTCAGTGAGCTATTTGTCCAATCGAAATGCTATTTTGCATTTTCTAAATCCACACCAACAATTGACCAAGCTTTGTGATAAAAGCCAGCTGAGAACCCATCTAGGTCTGGTGCCATAATTCATAAAAAAAATAAATAAATAAATAAAAACTTGGTTTTCTTTATCTCTTTCTCATAAACTTGAACCCCCATACCTGCATTAATGCATTGATCAGGGAATCTAGTACTCTTTATCAACTATGACACTGAAAGAGCTTTTGCTTCATCAAAAGTACTTGTGATTTGTCTGACCAACCAATTTCTTATAATACTCTTCTGCCACGCACCCTTATAATCTGGCTCAGATCTTGCGGCCACCTTAACCCCATTCTCATCCCATATAGAAAATTAATAATAAGATTCTTGAAATTTCTAACCTTGACCATCCTTTGAAAGTCTCCAAGGTTCAACCATCTATATATTGCGGGCTTTTTGCTTAAAAAAAGTCTCATTTAATTGCCTAGCAGATTCATGCATATTCATGCATACAAGCCCTCATTGCCATGAGAAGAAATAAACTACTCACTTCGAGCTTTTTCCAGCCCTTCTCTTGCCTTCAATATTTTTTGAAGTGCCGTAATTCAAGTTGACTTATTAATGCCAAATACATGGAGTGATGATATAATTTACGCCGGGGCGTGCATCAACAGTGATGCACGCCAAGCGTAAATTTTTTTTATTATTATTTTATTATTTTAATTATAAAAAAAAAAAAAAAAAAAAATTACGCCTGGCGTACATCACTGTTGATGCATGCCGGAGTAAACTATATCATTACCCCCAAATACATGTGGCTTTGTTTGATAATGGGGATGGAGTTGGCCCAAACACTGTTCATCAACATTTCCCAAAAAAATCAACGTCAAAACATTTTAACTTTTTCACTTTTAATATCAAATCATTCACTTTTTATTATTATTCAAATAAAAAAATCACTACAAAACAAAACTTTTTCACTTTTCCATATCACTTTTTCAATTTTTTTATACAAAACATTTTTACTTTTTTTTACATCAATTTACATCAACTACAGTGTTTAGGCCATCCCATTTGCCAAAAACCCCCGTAATTCCTTTTCCTTGAGATATTTGATAATGCAAATTTACAACTTTATATTATCATTTATTTTAAAATTTTAAATTAATAAAAATAGGTAAATTTATTTATTTAATAAATTAATAAATACTTTAAAGATAATTAATTTACTTTTATCTGAAAAAATTATAAGACATCCTACTTATTGGTGACTATTGACTAATGTGCTATTTGACCGGACTCGGGAGTAGGCGGTTTCAAGCCGTAAACAAATTTCACTGTGCACTTTCTCTCTCTCGAATTATTGGGGTGCAGTTGTGTCACAAGATCCTACAAGATGGGACTTAATTTTTTATTTTATTTTTTCCTTTTTTTCATTTATCACCCATTTATTTTTAATTTTTTTAAAAATCAACAATTACATATGCAACATCTACTATACAGATTTAATAATTAATTTTTTTAAAAAAAAAAACAAAAATAGAAAATAACATTTCTCCTCGTATTTGTTAAACAACACACCACTCTCACACACTATTCACTTTTTATATCACATTATTTATTTTTTATTACTATTTAAATTAAAAAATTAGTATAAAACAAATTTTTTTTATTTTTTTATATCAATCATTAGTTTATTTATTGTAATTGTAAACAGTGTCTTGGAAAATGCTTGTTGTTTAACAAACGCCAAAGAATTAGAAACCCCATTTGTGCAATTTGTGCAATTTCGGCACTTGTGTTCCCAAATCCCAAGGCATGCAACGTGACACATGGACAAGCGTCGGAGGGGTAATAGAGCCTCAATGATGACGAGGAATCTGGCACGGGGATAGGGTGGGCCATGGGTTGATTTCGTCCGTTAACGAGTGACGTGGCCGGTACACTAACGGACCTAACCGAAGGAATTTGAAAATCTGGTGCAAACACGTCAGTTGGTGCCAGCTATAAGCCACTCTCGCCAGTTCCAAAAAGAATCATACTATTGGGATCCGCGTCGCGCGTGGGTCCCATACCATGATTTTCCGCTACATGTATCTGCCGTACGATGTGACCTTCTGACGTATGACACATGTTAACTGTTATTGATTTTGGGAAGAGAGCCACATCGTATTTCCTACACCTATTCATTTGTTTCTTCCCGCTCCACCTTTTTCTGGCGGTGCGTCTAGACTCACTCTAGACACCCTTTTTTTGTAACAAAAGTCAAACCAAAACCTCCCCCCACCTGTTCCATTTAAGCGATAAGCTCATCATTTTACAATTTTCCTTTATGAAGTTATTGCTAATGTTAATTTTTTTAAAATTTAATATTATTATTTTTTTAATAAAATATGTTTAAAATTGTATTAAGAAATAGATTTTTTTTTTAAAAAAAAAACTTCAATTTTAAACTTTTATCAAAAGTGTGTTTTTGTCTCTTTTTTTTTTTTTTTTTTAATAAAAAAGTTAAAAAAATACTTTGAATGTTTTTAATCAAACACGTCAGCTTTTGACATTTTTTCTTATTTTTTGTAGTTTAAGAAGACATTGACTATAGATAATAATTTGACTAAAACATGTGTATTTTTTCCTTAATTAACAAAATCCTCAAACTAACAACTAATTTACAATGTTATCACAAACTATCCATTGCATCAATGTCTATCTTTAACTATCAAAAATTTACAATTTAATCCTTTTGTCCTGCAAAAAGACAACAATGTTACTAAAAATTCTTAAAAAAAAAAAAACAAATACTCTAATAGATTCAAGAAAAAAATAAAAAAAATTGTTTAAGAGAATTTTTTCATTTTTTATACAAAGAGAACATTACAATATTTTGGGAAGAACATTAATGCAATGTTTAGTTCAAAAACATTACAAATGGAATATTTGTTTTGAGGGGACTGACTTTCAAGTTCTATAGCACAAAGAGCTGCAACTGCCTCTGCAATGGTTGGGTCATAAACCGCCACTGTATTATTGATGTGATATAAAAGTCAAATGAGATTTAATTTTTTTTGTGAAAAGAAAAATAAAATAAATAAAAAAATAAAATTGTTTGGTAATAGAAAATAAAGAATTTAGAAGAAATGAAAAAAAAAAAAAATAGAGTGAAGTGTGTTAGTGTGAAAGGGTATAAATTCGGCTCTCTTGTCATTTAAAAGTTTCTTTTATTACAATGTGAAAAGTATCTATAAAACTAAAAACTTGATAGACTCATGGACAGTTGAAAAGACCAATGGATACTTTTTTTTTTTGTAACCGGAAATCTCTCATCAATCTAAACATCCTTCCCAACTTTAATCAATCCAACTGGCAAAGCAAGCTTGGAAAGGCTTGCAAGAAATGCCATTCAATTTGGTCTTTTTTTATTTATTTATTGTTGTTATTATTATTATTATTATTATTATTTTTTTATAGGAGATTCAAACTACTAACTTATATTTAATAAAA
>NC_081546.1:6969054-6974282 GCF_901000735.1 Corylus avellana | reverse complement strand
AAAGTAGATTAAAACACAGCGTTTAAAATTGTAAGGTAGACGCAAAGTTTTATTAAAGCATCATTTATTACACGCACAGTTTCATTTAAACTTGAGAAATGAAAAATCCAAAACCTTTAAAACGCAACCTTTAGCCATTTAGAGTGAATAGTGATTATTCTTTCTTTTTTTTTTTTTTCTTTTTTTTTTTTGTGAGACGAGAGACTTGAGACTAGAGTGAGGTGATTTTGTCTTTTTCTGATTTTTATTTTTCTTTTCCTTTAATGCTTTACTGGAAATGGAAAGAGACAAATTTTTTAATGTTAAAAAGTAGAAAAATGCTAGGCTTGTAAACAAATTTTACAATATGATGAGGCACAATATAACATAATTAATTATTTTATGTCACATCATGTTGTAAAAGGGTTTTTTTTTTTTTAAAAAAAAAAAAAAAATTATTTGTAAGCTTAACATTCATGAGAAAAGTAATTTAGTAGCATTTAAAAAAAAAAAAAAAAAAAAAAAAAAAGTACCTTAGTCAAATTACACACACATATAAGGGTGATTTCAAAATTCACAAAATTTGAACAAGTTTAAGAAAATATAAGTGCCATAGTGATTTCAGTATTTATATTTGTAATTTGCAAATTTGAGTTAGTCAAATTTCTCTTTTATAAGCCGTTCAACAATTCAAATAATTTTTTTTTTGGTGTAGTTTTTGTTACATATTTTAATTATATGAAATATATAATTGTAGTTAGTTAAGATGATGGAACACAACAATGATTCCATTGAACTTCAATCAAATTCTATATAAGCTTATGTTGAGTTGAGGTAAATTTAGTAAATTTGTCGGCAGATCATTGCTTAAAAACAAAAACTATGATTAACATCCTAATGATAAAGATCAAATTTGAAGAGTTGAAGTTTGGGTTAAAACTAAAATAAAAAATAAAAATTTCGGGGTAAAAATTTAATTTTTAAGGATTATATGGGCATTTAAAAAAATGGGGAAAACATGGTGGCTTGGTAGTTCTGCCATTGAACATATATACAAAAAGGACATTGTCCACCAATTAACCATAATTTTTTAAAAACGCAATTTGAAAAAACAAGACGTCGTTTTAATCTAGCATGGTTTAAAAATATGCTGATTGGTTGCTTATTTATTTTGTTACTTATATTTTTTATATTTTTTTAATTAATTTGTATTTTTAATCTTGACCTCTCTAAACCAAAATTTAGGCTCCTCCACTGTATAAAGCCCCTTATATATAGTATTATGTGTGATTCAATATAGAGTCTTATTCTCAAAATGGCATTAGTGCTTAGGTTTTGATCACCTCACACCTTCTAACTCTTTTTTTGGGCATCCTCTTTAGCGCCACCTGTCTTTTCGAAGAATCTAATAACTATACCTTTTTCAAATCTTCCTCTTTCACACATTGTTTCAAGCCTGTAATTCTATTAATCGAGACCTTGAATGACGACCTATCCAAAGCCATCCCATCAGAATTGCCATGCGCCGCTTGAAGGATCTGCCTGTTTTGCCACCTGCTGCCGCTTTCAAACAATTGTTTGGTGGATGCACCATTCAAGAAATCCACTTACGACCGTTCTAGCATTGCCTAGATCATTATCTGCTCCACGCTCCACTCATTTTGTTGTTATACTTTGCATTCTTTGTTACCTAAATGGGACATTATTTCACAGTCTACACTTATCCTCACAGTCTACTCTTTAGCTGAATGTTTATATTAATGTTGTTTGGATTGATGACCCAACAAATTGTCCCTCTACTACTGGTTACTATTTTATACTTGACATATCTCTTATCTCTTTGTGAAGCAAGATACAGATTGTTGTTGCTCACTCTAGCACTGAGTTAGAATATTATGCTCTAGCTGACAACAACTTGGACTTGGAGCTTCTTCAGTTACGATGACTATTACAAGATATTGGTATCTCTCTTTCTTATGCTACTCCTGTGTATTGTGACACCAAGAATAGTTATTGTTCATGCACCATTTTTCAAAAAAAAAATAATATCAAAACATTCTAATTTTTTTTACTTTTTATATTACATCATTT
This sequence comes from Corylus avellana, assembly GCF_901000735.1. Lineage (NCBI taxonomy): Eukaryota > Viridiplantae > Streptophyta > Magnoliopsida > Fagales > Betulaceae > Corylus > Corylus avellana. The sequence goes on along the minus strand of NC_081546.1, from coordinate 6,972,212 downwards.
ACTTTTTATTACTATTAAAATAAAATAAAAAATACTATTAAACAATTTTATTTTTTTTTATATATAAAAGAATTTAAACTTTATATCACATCAATAATTTTCTACTACAATAATAATAATAATAAAAAATTAAAAAAATTAAAAAAAAAAAAAAAAACACAAACCCACTTGCCTAAAAAGGCCAAAACAAGTGAGTAATTATTGACTTTGAGGATATAAAGGATACATTGGAGAAGAAGGTTGTGATGAGAGAGTAGCGTATATTCCATTTTATCGGAGAAGGATCCTTTTCATTTTAAAGGAAATGGAGAGGAGGAGGTCCTCCTTTCTACAAAGGTAGAATAATTCAAAAAAAAAAAAGGCCATTCTACCCTTATAAAATAAAGAATCAACTTCTCTCCATTACAAAGGAATACAGAGGATCCGGATGCCATTCTTTCCTCTTTGATTTTGACTTAGGTCCTTTCGGAGTTCCTTTCATTCATGAGCAGGGACCAGTCTGCAACAGCTCATACTTATCTTTTATTAACCTCTTCTACTCACAACATTACTTCTGACTTTCTCATTCAATGCTCACTCAAGCAAAAATAAATTGAAAAAAAAAAAAAAGTGGGGGCGGTGGGGTGGGGGTGGCCAACGGTTCGTAGTTATCAGTTTTGACGATTGAATCAGTCCTAAAGAAAGAAACAAAAGGCAAAAGAAAAATAAAATAAAATAAAATAAAAGAAGGAAGAATTATTAGAAGTATATCGTGATTCTCGTGCTACATTTTTCGTTCGCAAACAAAAACATCACAGGGCCCACCGAGTAATTTACTACTCAGTAACTCAGAATTGGCATTTTGGAAAATATGGTTGATAAGTTTTAACAAGATTTATATATTTAATGTCAAATTATGAAGTTATGATTAAATGATTTAACACGTTTAATTAAATGAATCGGATTAAAATATATCTATGTCTCGACATAATTTAAATTTGACACGAAACATAAAGACAAACAATATTTGACACGACTTTTAACTCGACACGCAAATACAAATTGCCAGACTGTTGAGATCCAAGTTGTTGCTTATAATAGCACTTCTCTCTACTAGACTTGTATTAAAAATGTAAGTGGTTTAAAAGAAAGTATTGATGGCAGATTTTCTTGATAATGTTGAAAAGGATTGGGAAAGGAAATGGTCCGGGGAAACGACAAAAGTCTAACACGTCGTCAACATCTTCAATCAATTTTGCAACCAAAAACTTCTAGAATCTGTGTTACGTCCTAAATTGTGGGTCATTTAAAAAATTTGCTGGAATCACCGAATCACTTTGGTCCCCCCAATTGGCTAAGACAGTGGTCAATTGGTTGGCACCAAAAGGATAGGTTGACCCACTCATATAAAACACAATACAATCAATTAACCTCATCGGAGATGGCGGTTTGCGTGGAAGAATTAGTCAAAATTCGCTTATCAGGCGGCTACATCAGATGGGCATGTGGCTGAGCTTCATCGAATTAATTGTAGAATTCTGTCCAACCACGGACTCTTGACATTACTGATTTTATTAAAAATTTATGTGCATCTAATATGAGTTTTTAATAAAATTTATTCTAATTTTGTTCTTACTATTTAAAAAAACATGTGCATATCACATGTTTAAGGAGCACATATTATTTTTATAAATTAAGTTGAAGGAAATTTATCCAGTTTGGAAGAAAACTTTGTCCTTAAAAAAAAGGGTTTAATGCCTTTTCAGTACTTAAGTCTTAACGAATTTATTTTTTTCAACCTAAATTTCATTTTATATCATAAATAATACATCGGTTTTAGTTAAATACGGTAATAGTACCTCCATCCACCTTCTGCTAATAAAACTAATGGATTTCAAAGTCAAACCAATTACAACGTGTCACGTGTTATATGACCCAACAAAAAATTTAAAAACTTTTAAAATGAAAATAAAATAGAAAAATAAAAAGGTGTTTTAAAAAAATTGAGGACCGACTCGAGCCACTTGGAGGTGGTTTGACCACTTCCATATCGGCTATGGGGGTGGCTGGTTGTGGGAATGGTTCGGCCAACCCCTAATAGCACTCATTTCGGACAAAAATAGGGATAGCCAGCCACCCCAGTGGTTTTGGCTACCCCAAACCGGTTAGTTTGGGAGTCATCAAACCAATTTCATAACCTTTTAAGAGTGGCCGAACCACCCCTTTTTACTTGCATGACCTTCTCTTTCAGTGCAGACTCTGTCGGTATGAGTGAAGTGATATATTTGGAAGCAGTAGACATATATCACTTGATATATTGAAGAATAATTTGGAACGCAGACATATTTGAGTTGATAGCCAGCATGGATGGCCCTCGATCGGAGCTTATAAACGAAATAAGCAGTCCCCATGTCTTCCATTTGAGACCCAATCTCACGTTTCCTCGCCTTCTTTTCTTGTTTGTTTCTATCTTGTGGTCCTTTGCTCTTGGATTACGCATGTGACCTTATTATAAAACAATTGGATTTGGAGGCATGCATGCAGCAGACTTAATTAGTCCTCCTCTAATACATTATACTAATTTCGTTAGATCAATACAAAGCATAATCCCAATTTTGTGGTACGTAAAGAGAAATTCTATATAAAATAAAAAAATAAATTGGATCACGTTTGGTATATAGGAATAGACTAAAAAATGAATAACTATTTCTCTAAAAATAATAATAATAATAAAAGGTAAGCTATTTCACGACCAAATCTACACGTATTAGTATATTACAAAGATACTCTTTCACAAATATTGTACAACATCGCAGCTAAGAGTTACAAATATACTCTTTCACAAGTTCTAGGACACACTTAAGCCAAAATCCAAGCTTTCTAATTAACCTAAAGTCAACTCTAACTTCTAACAACACATGCGAACAGCACCTAATAAACAACCTAATCATGAAACAAAACGAAAATAGTACGAGGAAAGAGCAAAGAGATTATTACTTCCTAGAAGTTGTTGGAAGCCTAGAAACCTTAAAAGATCCTTAATTTCTTCTCTCTCTCTGTGAAGGGTTTTGGAGTGGTTGTTGGAAGACTTTAAGGCGTCTAGGGTTCATTCTAGGCCAATAAATACTGATTAGGGTTTCCTTAATTTTATTTAATGTGGGGTATTACACATTGCATTC
>NC_081546.1:6887098-6968954 GCF_901000735.1 Corylus avellana | reverse complement strand
AAACGATATTTGACACGACTTTTAACTCAACACGCAAATACAAATTGCCAGACTGTTGAGATCCAAGTTGTTGCTTATAATAGCACTTCTCTCTACTAGACTTGTATTAAAAATGTAAGTGGTTTAAAAGAAAGTATTGATGGTAGATTTTCTTGATAATGTTGAAAAGGATTGGGAAAGGAAATGGTCCGGGGAAACGACAAAAGTCTAACACGTCGTCAACATCTTCAATCAATTTTGCAACCAAAAACTTCTAGAATCTGTGTTACGTCCTAAATTGTGGGTCATTTCAAAAATTTGCTGGAATCACCGAATCACTTTGGTCCCCCCAATTGGCTAAGACAGTGGTCAATTGGTTGGCACCAAAAGGATAGGTTGACCCACTCATATAAAACACAATACAATCAATTAACCTCATCGGAGATGGCGGTTTGCGTGGAAGAATTAGTCAAAATTCGCTTATCAGGCGGCTACATCAGGATGGGCATGTGGCTGAGCTTCAACGAAGTAATTGTAGAATTCCGTCCAACCACGGACTCTCGATATTAATGATTTTATTAAAAATTTATGTGCATTTAACATGCGTTTTTAATAAAATTTATTTCAATTTTGTTCCTGCTATTTAAAAAAATATGTGCATATCACATGTTTAAGGAATACATGTTACTTTTATAAATTAAGTTGAAAGAAATTCGTTCGATCCAGTTTGGAGGAAATCTTTGTCCTTAAAAGAAAGGGTTGAATGCCTTTTTAGTACTTAAGTCTTAACGAATTTATTTTTTTCCACCTATATTTCATTTTACATCATAAATGATACATCGATTTTAGCTAAATACGAAAATAGAACCTCCATCCACCTTCCGTTAATAAAACTAACGGATTTCAAAGTCGAACCAATTACAACGTGTCACGTGTTATATGACCCAACAAAAAATTTAAAAACTTTTAAAATGAATATAAAATAGAAAAAAAAAATAAAAAATAAAAAAAATTGAGGACCGACTCGAGCCACTTGGAGGTGGTTTGACCACTTCCATATCGGCTATGGGGGTGGCTGGCTGTGGGAATGGTTTGGCCAACCCCTAATAACACTCGTTTCGGGGAAAAATGGAGATGGCCAGCCACCCCGGTAGTTTTGGCCACCCCAAACAGGCTAGTTTGGGGGTCATCAAACCAATCTCATAGCCTTTTAAGAGTGGCCGAACCACCCCTTTTTACTTGCATGACCTTCTCTTTCAGTGCAGACTCTGTCGGTATGAGTGAAGTGATATATTTGGAAGCAGTAGACATATATCACTTGATATATTGAAGAATAATTTGGAACGCAGACATATTTGAGTTGATAGCCAGCATGAATGGCCCTCGATCGGAGCATATAAACGAAATAAGCAGTCCCCATGTCTTCCATTTGAGACCCAATCTCACGTTTCCTCGCCTTCTTTTCTTGTTTGTTTCTATCTTGTGGTCCTTTGCTCTTGGATTACGCATGTGACCTTATTATAAAACAATTGGATTTGGAGGCATGCATGCAGCAGACTTAATTAGTCCTCCTCTAATACATTATACTAATTTCGTTAGATCAATACAAAGCATAATCCCAATTTTGTGGTACGTAAAGAGAAATTCTATATAAAATAAAAAAATAAATTGGATCACGTTTGGTATATAGGAATAGACTAAAAAATGAATAACTATTTCTCTAAAAATAATAATAATAATAAAAGGTAAGCTATTTCACGACCAAATCTACACGTATTAGTATATTACAAAGATACTCTTTCACAAATATTGTACAACATCGCAGCTAAGAGTTACAAATATACTCTTTCACAAGTTCTAGGACACACTTAAGCCAAAATCCAAGCTTTCTAATTAACCTAAAGTCAACTCTAACTTCTAACAACACATGCGAACAGCACCTAATAAACAACCTAATCATGAAACAAAACGAAAATAGTACGAGGAAAGAGCAAAGAGATTATTACTTCCTAGAAGTTGTTGGAAGCCTAGAAACCTTAAAAGATCCTTAATTTCTTCTCTCTCTCTGTGAAGGGTTTTGGAGTGGTTGTTGGAAGACTTTAAGGCGTCTAGGGTTCATTCTAGGCCAATAAATACTGATTAGGGTTTCCTTAATTTTATTTAATGTGGGGTATTACACATTGCATTCACGAGTCTTCGACAAGTGGTTCCAGCATTCTTTAACCCAAAGGGCATTACTATGTAACAATGAAGTCCTTGATTAATAATGAACGGGGTCTTCTCCATATTCGAATCATACATCTGTATTAGGTTATACCCTAGGAATGCATCCATAAAGTTAAGTAACTCATGCTCAGTAGTGGAGTCCACAAGTAGGTCTATTTTGAGAAAGGGAAACTATTCTGTTAGAAGATCAAGCAACAACTTGAGGAAGGGAAAGGCTCATACTTTCATCTTGCAATTGATGGGGTGTTCACCCATTTTGAGCAAGTGTGTGCGCCAGCAAGCAGAAAACTGAGGAAGGAAATTATGGATGAAGCTCGCCGATCTCTATATACGATATTATATCTAGAGAGCACCAAAATGTATAAAGATCTGAAAGGATCATATTGATGGAACAATATAAAAAGAGACATTGCCAAGTATGTGGAGTAATGCCTAAATTGTCAGCAAGTTAAGCCACAACATCAGAGGTGGGCAAAAACGCTCAGGCCACTACTTGGGCCCAAGTGAAAATGGGATGAAATATCAAAGGCCCACATGAAGTCTTCACTTCTGGATTTTATATTGATGCATTTTAATCAACGTCGTGGCTGGGCAGATTTGTAGTGAATCTGTATTTTGTAATGAACGAATAAATTTGCTAAAAAAGTCTCTAAACTTTTACAACTCTCAATTAATAACCTAATAATGGAAAATGGACTACAACGGTTGAGCCCAACTACCATATCAGATTTATTACGTTATCCATTCCTTCAAAACATCTTGCCCACAAGGCATAGTGTCCAAACAAAAAGCCCATTGTTTTTTGTTAGATTGAAACAATAGTGGTCACGTGACGTCTTTTCAGTCCAATTTTTCTTTTGAGAAAATAATCTAATATCATTCATTGAGAATAACTTAGCCAAGGCCCTACAAAACAAGAGCTAGACTTTCTAAATTGACCAAATCAGAAATACATTGGGGGTGTTTCTTCAATCCAAATTCTGTCCAAACAGTTTCTTGCTGCCTCCTTAGCAAGTGTATGTGCCGCCATATTAGCTTCTCGTTTGACATGATACACGTCCCAATTACGAAATATCTTTAAAACACTCTTCGCATTATCTATAATCTGCCCGTAACCAGAGTCTTTTCAGTCCAATTAAGTTTACATAAAATGCTAATAAATGGGACAAACTAAATTGAGTGGTCGATTGTCATTTTTATTTTATTTTTTAATTATAAGTAAGAAGGCCAACCTCCATACCTGAAGGCTGAAAGGGTGGGGGCATGTGTTTTCAAACTATTTCTATACGAAGGCATGAGAAGTTTCTGTTTTGTTTTTCGTAAAGTAATTTAGGGGGTCTTTGGCAAATGGGATGGCTTAAACACTGTAGTTGATGTAGATTGATGTGAAAAAAAGTAAGAATGTTTTGTATAAAAAAAAAAAAGAAAAAGTGGTATGAAAAAGTGAAAAAGTTTTGTTTTGTAGTAATTTTTTTATTTGAATAATAATAAAAAGTGAATGATTTGATATTAAAAGTGAAAAAGTTAGAATGTTTTGATGTTGATTTTTTTGGGAAATGGTAATGAACAGTGTTTAGGCCAACCTCATCCCCATTACCAAACAAAGCCTTAGAATTTATTTTGAACGGTGGCGATCACCTATCACCTATGACAACCTGTTTGATAATTATTATCATATTAGTATTTTTCAATGTTTAAAAAGTAATAGAGGTTAAAAAAAAAAAAAAAATTGGCCAAAGGGGCACACAAATTTTCCAATTTCAAAATTAAAACACATGGATATAAATATCTCTTCAGTCCTCACTCAACTCTCCCCGTCAACAATCCCCCTCCCCACACTCTTCCCCGGTTCTCTTTATTATTATTATTTTCCAAATTATTCAGGCTCTAGAAACGATAATAGGGGTCCTACATCTAAAATCTCACTTTCTTATTTCCTAAACAAAAGTAATGATATAAATATGACACGGGTTTAAATGAATTATATAGCCTTTTATGTTTACAAAAGCCTCGACGCAATTTCTAGACAAATACTTCTATTAAAAAAATGATAGTGTTAAGGTATTTGATTAAATGATTAAAATTATTCATTGTGTTACTTTAATACAGCAAAAACATAAATTTAGTACCTCTCATACCAAAACAGGATTTGATTTACGCACATGCCTTAGCTTTTGAGTCTGGCATATTCTTCTTTCGGTGGTTGAATTCGCTTTATTTTTTTAATCAAATTGGGAAAGGAGAATAAGTGATCAAAAAACTAAAAAGGGGTGGGCTTTGCTACAACAAACCCCAAAACGAAAGATAACAATGTAAGTAAACAAACCAAAGTAAGAAATGGGCCAAATAAATAGCTCAGTCCTCTCAAAGGGACCGCATAAAACGGTTTTAAAGGCAAAAATAGCACAAGAATAATCATAAACCTTAAGAGGTTCATAAATCCTAATTACATGTGTAAGAACCTCAAAATGTCCAAACCTATATGTACCCTCAACAGAGAACACTATCAACAACCCAAAGGAAGTCGATACAGAAAAGGCACAGGTAAGATCCGGATATAGAATACGCTATTAGAGCGATTCCTCCGATATTTACAATCTAAGGGTTGTTTGGTGAAGGAGTTGGGGTCTCCTTTATTATTGTTCATCACAATTTCTCAAAAAAATCAATATCAAAACATTCTAACTTTTTCACTTTTTATATCATATCATTTACTTTTTATTACTATTTAAATCAAAAAAATCACTACTAAACAAAACTTTTTTACTTTTTCATACTACTTTTTTTACTTTTTTATATCAAATATTTTTTTTTTTTGGTCACATCAATCTACATTGACTACAGTGTTTAAGCCAAAGCCTTTACCAAACACACCCTAAGTGCCTCACACACTAAAAAAAAAACCAAAGATATTAAAAGAGAGAGCTATTTGGTTTACACACGCTGCAAGTAGAACCACATACAATCTTGAATCTACTTTACTAAAAAATCAATGACATCCTCACCAAGATCAACATTGGGTTGTAATAGAGCTTGTTATAACCCAACGAAGCATTAGCCATATTTACATTTTGCCCAAAAAAAAGATTAGTCAAATCCCCAATAATCATTTATAAAACTTGATTTCTTGACAATTCACCCACACAATTTGAAACAGAAACACATATATAATAGAAAATAAACTAGTTTTTCTTACACTAAAAGACTATTTTATGTCAAAACATGTGTTTTGGTGTTCCTATAAGCACTTGCAGTGCAATTCTTTTATTCTGTTCTGTGCACTTCTAAAAAATAAATAAATATAAAAATAACTAAAAGTGGGCAACGATGGGGTGGCAGCATTTAATTGGTTAGAAATGCACAGACACCAGTAGCGGAGACACTGTAACACTCTGGAGTTATCACAGAGTCAACCAATTTCCAATTCTAAATCCCGACACGTTCCACCCAGAAACACAGGAACAGAGACAGAGCAATTCAAATGGCGGCTACAACCTCATCGAACCTCATGGTTACAAAACCTCTAAACAAAAGCAGACCACTTTCAACTTGCTCTCTCTCATGGAGGCTCACGCTTTCCTCCCCATTCGCCGTTTTCCCTCTTTGCAGCCGCCCCAGAAATGCCAAGTCCTTCCTAGTAGTGGCCATGATGGACGCCAAGCCCACAGTCCTCGTCGCCGAAAAGCTCGGCGACGCGGGTATCCAACTCTTGAAGAAATTCGCCAACGTGGACTGCTCCTACAACCTGAGCCCCGAGGAGCTCTGCACCAAGATCTCTCTCTGCGACGCCTTGATTGTCCGGAGTGGCACCAAGGTCACACGCGAGGTGTTCGAGTCCTCGGGTGGCCGACTCAAGGTGGTGGGTCGTGCCGGTGTTGGAATCGATAATGTTGATTTGTCGGCAGCCACGGAACACGGGTGCCTCGTGGTTAATGCGCCCACCGCCAATACAATTGCGGCCGCGGAGCATGGGATTGCTTTGCTTACTGCTATGGCACGTAATATCGCTCAAGCTGATGCCTCCATAAAAGCTGGTTTGTGTTGATTCTTCTTGAATTTCTTGGTTTCTAGAGGTTCAGTTTTCCTATGTTAAATGGAATATTTAATTGAAATTGAGAGTGAATTCGACGAATTCAAGGTTAAATCTTAGTACCTTTAGTTCTGATACCATATTAAATTATCAGTTATCCTAAAAGTTTAAGCCGATAGAAAAATGGTAAATTTAGTCACTTAATCATTATTTTAACATCCTCATTTAGGCATTCACTCGAGCGGTTCGTGTGCTTTACGAATTCTAACTTGTCTTTTTCATTGAACTATTGAATTTTATGTAATGGTTTTTGTTGCTTAGTTGAACCTGGTATTAGTATGACTGTTAAAATGCGGAGTCAGTTAACGGCTTATTCCCGGACGACGTGTTCTATTTTTGAGTTAATTTTACTTGCATTCTTCTAGCAATAAATTTCGAATGCTTGTACATGGATAGAATGAATACTGGTTAGATTAAAGAGAAGTGTGATAAGCACATGGTAGTCAATTTGCTTCCTAATTTACTGAAAAAGCTTGTGGGAAATCGGTTGTTATGACCATCTTTGTGACCATTGTTAAATATCTCAACTAATTACTTGAAGTGATTCCAATTTCAATTTATGTATGTTAATCTAGGGGATGAATCTTATTAACACATGTTCTTAACTCAACTAAGTCTCATCCATGGCTTTGTGTTGCTTAAAAAATGCCGGAACTCTTATTTTGTAGTGAAATTTGGTGTCTAGGGAAACAAAGGAATGATTTAAAGCATGGAAATGTGATGATTTCAGAAGAGCAGATTTTAAAAAGAATTGATTGGGAGATTCAAACTCGAGTGGTGGGAGCTGGGAAGATTAAGAATTCGACTGTTAATAAAGCTATATGTTGCAGATGGGGATTTCAAGATCGTATACTCTGTAAATAAATTCTGGTTTTGTGTTTATAAATTTGTTGCGGTGTTGCTTCTGATGTAGAAGGTGTTTAAAGTGTGGGTCTATAAGGGTTAGTAGAATTTGATTGTAATTGGTAGTTGGTAGTTGGCTGAGTTGATTGATTGAATAAATAGTTGGTTTTGTATGTAGTCTGGCTGGTAGACGTTGAGTTGAGCTGATGATTTTGCAGCAGAGTTTCCAGTTAAATCTAGAGTGTGTTTGTAGACTGTTTTGCTGTTGTCAGTAAAATGATGCTTATTCGTCAAAAAAACAAATTTGATGTCTAGGGAAGTGGCTGAGAAATAAATATGTTGGGGTGTCGCTGGTGGGAAAAATCCTTGCCATTATGGGGTTCGGAAAGGTTGGATCAGAAGTTGCTCGGCGTGCCAAGGGACTTGGCATGCAAGTGATTGCTCATGATCCATATGCCCCTGCGGACCGTGCCAGTGCAATTGGCGTAGAGTTGGTGACCTTTGATGAAGCCTTATCAATTGCAGATTTTATCTCCATGCACATGCCTCTTACTCCTGCTACCTCAAAAATGTTCAATGATGATTCTTTCTCTAAGATGAAAAAGGGAGTTCGAATTGTCAATGTTGCTCGTGGCGGTGTGATTGATGAGGAGGCTCTAATTAGGGCCCTGGATTCTGGTATTGTTGCTCAGGTACTTATCCCTTGTTAAATACCTTTGTCTCAGTTTATATGACCACACAGCGAAGAGTTGGCAAATTATATCTTCTTGCAGGCAGCACTTGATGTGTTTATAGAAGAGCCTCCACCGAGTGAGAGTAAGTTGGTCCAGCATGAAAATGTTACTGTAACTCCTCATCTTGGTGCTAGCACTATGGAAGCTCAGGTGTGTTTGATTTTCTACTCTGGTTGTTGCTCATATTTTTCATTTTTTTCATAATTATCTAGTTCTACATTGCTGGTTATTGGAATCAGGAAGGTGTAGCTGTTGAAGTAGCTGAAGCTGTGGTTGGGGCATTGAAAGGGGAGCTTGCTGCTACTGCTGTGAATGCGCCCATGGTTCCTGCTGAGGTATTAAGCCCAAATATCTGCCTATTGTCTTAAAACTGTGGTGGATGATTGACTGCTAATCTGTCTATTGGTGGACCTAAATCTGCTGTTAATCCTGTCACGAAAGACTGCTTCCGGGCAGAGCAATGTTTTGAATTTATCATGTACATGTCAATCTGAGCTGAAATTTCAGGCATTACTGCATATAATAGGCAAGAACATGATTTCATCTCATGTTTATGTACATTTGTTGACAAACACATACTTTTCTTCTTTGATGACAGGTTTTATCAGCACTTGCACCATTTGTTGCATTGGCAGAAAAGCTTGGCAGGCTAGCTGTGCAACTGGTTGCAGGTGGTGGTGGTGTGAAAGCAGTGAAGGTTACATATGCTTCTGCTAGAGGTCCAGATGATCTTGATACTCGGCTGCTCCGCGCTATGGTTACCAAGGGTCTGATTGAGCCCATCTCCAGCGTTTTTGTGAACTTGGTGAATGCTGACTTCACTGCAAAACAGAGAGGACTAAGAATAACCGAAGAGCGAATTGTGTTGGACGGCTCACCGGAGAATCCACTTGAGTTCATCCAGGTTCATATTGCCAATGTAGAATCAAAATTTGCCAGTGCAATTGCGGAGTCCGGTGAGATTACAGTTGAGGGAAGGGTGAAGGACGGGAAACCTCATTTGACAAAGGTGGGATCATTCAGGGTTGATGTGAGCCTGGAAGGCAGCCTTATTCTGTGCAGGCAGGTTGATCAACCTGGTATAATTGGAAAGGTAGGGAGCATCTTGGCTGGGGATAATGTAAATGTGAGCTTCATGACTGTTGGAAGGACTGCCCCTAAAAAACAAGCAGTCATGACCATTGGCGTGGATGAAGAACCAAGCCTGGAAGCTCTGAAGAAAATTGGGGCTATTCCTGCCATTGAAGAGTTTGTTCTCCTCAAGTTGTAGCTTTTAGCCAATATCATAGTTTTCTTGTAATTGTGTCTGCTGAAGACAGTTGGGATAGATTCTCTTTCAATCAAATTGGCTTTTTTTATATCTGTAGATGCATGCCTCTGGTTATTATCTTAGAGCTCATTGAATTTATAGAATGCTTGGATGATAAGTAAACCCTTTAGTTTTTGTTAGGTTGCGTTTGGTTTAACAGTTAGAAAAAAAATAGAGAAAATAGAAAAATAGTAATTTTAAAATCAAAACAGACAAAAAAAAAATGTAAAGAAATAATATTTTAATAATATAAAATAATGTTAAAAAAATTATTGTGAAATATATTTTTATAAAAAATTAAAAAGTAATTTTATTTTTTATACTTAATTACAAAAAATCAAAGCGATCAGCTGCAAGTGCTCATCTGCCGTCTTAAAGACCCAACTGGATAAGCCCCAACTCGATACAGCTGTAAAACACTACACCCTGAACATTCTCTACGGCTGCCAAGTGTCCTTTTACTTTGGCTGAGTGGTCAGCTGCATCTCCACGTAGCCTTCTCTCTTCCTCTTTAATTACTCTACCTTCCTGAAGCTTCATCTCCTTTACAAGTCTAGAAGAAACCTGCTCTTTACCATCTACAAGCTTCCTTCAATCCAGCCGTGACAACAGGGTTGCAGTTGCATATCCATTGGGAACTCCTGCAAGATGAACAGATCAAAGGTATTGAATTCAACCTATTTCTCCATAACCTTAATTTTGGTAAATTTGGATCATTTTTCAGTCTCCATTTTGTGTTCTATTGTGTTGGCGTAGGGAAGTGAAGAATCCAACGAACAAGGCGCAGTAGAAACGAAGGTGGTGGAGACAGTAGATTATCGGTCATCGGCCGGGCATGACGAAGAAGAACCCACCAAAGAGAAAGTCCAGGTGGTTCATCTTACTCGTGACAAGGATCGTTCCAGCGTCGGAAGTGAAGAATCCAACGAACAAGGCGCAGTAGAAACGAAGGTGGTGGAGACAGTAGATTATCGGTCATCGGCCGGGCATGACGAAGAAGAACCCACCAAAGAGAAAGTCCAGGTGGTTCATCTTACTCGTGACAAGGATCATTCCAGCGTCGGAGGTGGCGCGTTAGCTGGTTCAGCTGCTGCGGTGGCGAATACCGTTCGATCTGCCAAGGATGCTGTTTTGGGCGGTGGAAAAGACGACACCAAAAAATGAGACTAGCAACAGGAAATATAAATAAAGCAAATTTTCAATTATGTAATGTTCTAGCTAGAGTTCGCAGGTTATTCCTTGGACTGCTACGTAATGTTCTTAGCAACAATACACCAGACCAGCGGTCTGTGTCTTGTCTGACTAGTGATTTTGTGAACAATCTTCAGTTAAGTTTTATGGGAAAGTTTGTAATAAATCCAGGCAACATATGAAAACTGATAATATCTCAAAATGTTATTTTTTTATTTTATTTATTTATTTTTTTGCATTTTTAACTCTTTATGTTATAAATCCTCAATTTCTCCCAATTTTAAGGAAGTATTTTTCTACACTTCGTTGGAAGAAGTTTTTTTAATTCAATAATACGTGAGATGAACATGAATTTTTAATATTATTTATTTTAATTTTGTCTATGTTATATATATATATATATATATGCATCTTACATATTTAAATGACATATAGAAGTGTTAGACAAACAAGTTGTGTTCGACTCGATTATTAAATGAGATATTTTATAAACAAAAATACTGGCTCGAATATTAAACGAGGTAAGTTCAACTCGGTTAAGTTCGTGAACAGTTCGTATAAAGTTTGTATTGGTAATTGTTCATCTTAATTGATGATTTTTTTTTTTTTTTTCTTAGTAGCATCATTTTATAATAAAATGATGCATATTCTCTCTTTAAAACCAAGTGTTTTGTTGTCTTGACTCATGTTCCATACTCGACTAATCAGGCTAAGCAAATATTCATATGCAAGCTGGTTTCTTGAACCGTTTAAGACTACTTGAAGTTTAAATTTATAATAAAAAAATAAATTAAATATAAGAGCACAGCTTGCAAGTTGATTCGGTTCGACTTATTATGAACTCGAGTTCAGATTCGATTTTTTAGCTTGTCTTTAAGCTCGGATTGAGCTCAAGTAAAATTTAAACGAGTCAAACATAAATAAGGGAAGTTCGCTCAAACTCGGCTCGTTTACAGACTTACACATGTCAATTTTTATAGACTGAATTGAAAGAAGATCCTCCATCCTATTTTAGAAGAATACTGTCTGTTTTTTTAACATCTGCCAATCGCACCGTTTTGCCCAATCTTATGCTCTGTTCACCATGTTTTAAGGTCCAAGAGCCAATATCGTCCAGTTTATTGATTCCCTCATCTACTGATTCTTCTCTTGTTCTGCGGACGGACCATACAGCTCCTTTTGTGAGATCATTATTCATTGGTGTTTGAAACTCCTACAAGACTACATGGATCTGTCAACAATCATCGCTGTGAACATGTTAAATCCTATAGGTAGCATCAGCAAAGATTTCAAATTGGATGACACCTTAACTACTGGTACTCGTCTGGTTAGTCCCTATAATGCCTCACCATTGAGAGAAATTTCAAATTAGTAAGGCTAACTATAGCAATCTCCAAGACGGATCACCAGAAACAGGACAAAATGACTTTATCAACCAATTCCTAAACGCTAGTCCTCCATATTTCCACAGGGTTACCACTAATCGAGTAAGTACATCCTTTTGGGCCTAGTTTTTTGTCCACACTTCACCTTCTAGTGAACAACGCACCTCACTTCCTAGTGGGTGATGTGCATACTATTCACGTGGCACCGTGCACACTATTCACAAGTCACCGTACCAACAATGAAGACGACACCTTTTAAAAGGTGACGTTCACTCTTTATAAGTCACCTTTTAAATGTCACATTTTAGTGACATTTTTACTATTCAAATGTCATCAACTCGGACTTCAGTCTTTATAATTAAAATCTTTTTTAAAAAGTCACTATTTGAACATCACTAGTTGAATAATGATGTTTTTTGGGCCAATTATGTCATTATTCAAATTTCATTAATCCTGGTTTTTTTTTTGTGCCATCTAGCGGTAACTATGGCTTGTTCTAGGAGTGTCAACCCGGTCCGGTTTTTCGGTTTTTGGCCAAAACTGGAACCGGAACCAGGGTACCCCGGTTCTCGGTTTTGGGAAACCGGAACCGGAACCGGGACCCTGGTTAACCGGGGTCCCAGTTCCCGGCCGGTTCCGGTTTTATCCGGTTCGGTAACCGGTTTTTTAAAAAAATTAGTGTTTGGGGCTTATTTTAGGTATTGAGCCTAAAATAAGCCCATTATTTTTTTCATAAGTTAGCTCATTTAAAAAAAAGCTATTAATCTTTTTGTCTAAATTAAATAGACTTTATTGTGATTGTTCCAAATAATTAAAAAATAAACCTAAAAAAGCCTAAAATCCTAAAAAAAATCAATGTTTTTGCCTATATGAGCCTTAGAAATAAAAATTCAAATTTTTTAAAATACCCTAAAAATCATTTTAAAACCTTCAAAACCGGAAAAGTGAGAAACCTAATTGCCCAAGGTCCTAAACGCTGCGTAAAAGACTAAAAGAATATATATATATATATATAAAATAAGACCTGGTTCCGGTTTTTCCGGTTTTTACCGGGTGCCAAAAACCGGGACCAGAACCAGGGTCCCGGTTTTTTTTTTTTTTTGGCAACCGGAACCGGAACCGGTCCCCGGTTTCCTGGTTTCCAGTTTCCCGGTTTCCCGATTTTCCAGTCCCGGTTCCGGTTTCCCGGTTATTTTTGACACCCCTAGCTTGTTCAATTCTGTGAAGGGCCTGGACACTCTTATGAAGACCTGAGCAAGAGAGAGAGAGAGAGATGGAGAGGGAGAGTGAGACTCACTGCAAATGGGAAGCATTCTAGGCTGTTCATTCTCTACAGTCTCAAATGCAGCAAACTTGTTGCATTTGGAAGATGACCCACAGTCTTCAAGACTTTGGTGCTGCTTCTACTAAAACGAGAGAAAGAATTAGACCATATTTACCAAACAAGGAAAAAAAAATTATAACATCACAGAATACTTCAATTTTTTTTTTTTTTTCTTCACTAGGAGAATTCTAAAAGGTTAAACTGTATACCAAAATAAATTGAGATGAAAAAGATTCATGGAAAGACAATTAGAAACGAGATCAAATCATAATGAAAGAACAATGTTCCTTGATCTCTTAAGAAACAAGGAAATGCTGCTATGTTTAAAAGAACTATTATTTTGCTAACACAAGTTATTATTCTCTGTAGGTGCTTTTATGCTATGGGACATACACAAATTTGGAGCTTCTTGAACACTATGACTTTCTAGTAAACGATAATTCTAACCATAAAGTTTTTATTCCCTTGTAACCAAAAATTTATTCATCTAGTTCATAGCCAAATGAGTCGTTGTATATTCATCAAAACAAAAGACTATTAGGCTTTGCGATTATGGACAACATTTCCTATGTTTTAAAACATGAAAAAAGAGGTGAACAGAGCATAAGATTCAATTTTTTACTTCTTGAGACAAAACGGTGCGTATTGGATTGGATTGACAGAGTTAAAAAATTGAAAAAAAATATAACAGAAGGATTTATAACACCTTTTCAATGAACCTAATGAGTTAAAAGTAATAAAAGTAAATAAAAATAAAAATTAAGGATGTTAATAATTTTCACGCATTGACTAAGGAATTTATTTGAAACTTTCCTCAATTAAGTTTATTCATGAAAAGTTGGAAATAAATAAATAAAGTACTTCTCTTTTTCTCTGTGCTACCTTGTGTTGTACGTCTGGAAAGGTTTGTTCTTATTATAATTACCATAAGTACTTTTAATTATTATTATTATTTTTTTTTTTTGAGAAAATAAGTACTTTTAATTGGGATTATTATAATGGACAATGCGTATGTTATTGGGTCGTGCGTTGGAATTGCAGGCCTGTAATTGCTTGGATCATACCTCTCATTCAAAGAAAACCTTTAAGGCATGCATGGCCACGAGACAATCTCAAGAAAAGTTTAGATTTGACTTTGATATGATCAGAATCATGACGATTAAGAGTAGGAAGATGGCTATATATAGTAGGAAATTACAGATTTTTTGCCATTTCTACGATCACATATCAAACTTGGTACTCATAAAATTAAGATGATTCTGATCTGTGCGTGTGATTAAGCCAAGTGAAAAAAGAAGATTTGCAACGAAATAATGACTTTCAAAATAAAAGTATATACCAAAAGTCCATTTGAAGTTGATTAACGTTAAGATTGATCAAGGTTAATACATTATTAGTTTTACATTATTGATCTTAGGATCCTCTAGAATTCCTGTATTAAAATAAAAAGATTCAGATTTTTGTCATATCAGCATTTACTATCATATTTACTTTTAAAAATTCAATTAATAAAATATAGAAAATATGGTAAATACCAAGTTGGTAAAAATAAATACCTTAACGTCCTTAAGGCGTAGCTCAATTAGTTAGAGATCATATTTTATGAAGTGAAAGTCATTAGTTCGAATCTCTCTTAATTTTCCCTTCCCTTGTGCCGACATATAAGAATTTTAAGATTTTTTTTTTTTTTTTTTAATTGTCTTGCCACTTACTAAGAGCCTATTTGTGATTGCGTTTGAAGATCTTAAAAGTTCTCTTAACATTCAAAAAGCCTGTTTGAAGAAAAAGTTACTCGTTTGGTAAAAAAATAAAAAACGCTTTTAAGAGTCCAAAAAGCCTAAAAATGGCCAAAACGCACTTTTGGCAAAAGCTTAAAAATAAAACTTTTGCCCAAAAGCTCTTTTTGACTTAAAAACTCTATTTTTCAAACACAATCTCAAACATGCTCTAAGCAAATAAGTTTTATATGGGCTTTGTCACAATATTATAGATCTTAGTCTACTTATTGGCTAATCATGAAAATAAGAGTTTGTTTAGGATTGCGTTTGAGAAATAGAGCTTTTAAGTCAAAAAGCGTTTTTTGACAAAAACTTCATTTACCAAAAGTGCGTTTTGACCATTTTTAGACTTTTTGAACCCTTAAAAATACTTTCAGTATTTTTTTACCAAAATGATACTTTTTTCTTCAAACAGACTTTTTCAGTGTTAAACGCACTTTTAGGCCCCTCAAATGCACACTCAAACAAGCCCTAAGTAATAGTAAAAGTCTTTCTTATATTCTTCTTATGTTCCTTCAAAATTGATATGGCTTTAAAATCACGGTTGTATTTGTGATAGATCACTATTGAATTTTGCTCTAATAATAAATTTAAAAACCAAGTGCATAAATTTCTGAAGAATATCAAAAATAAAAAATAAAAATTGAGAATGACTTCTAACGTTACTCCATTACTAACAGAAAGGCAAATGCTTAACGTAAGATGCAGCACCAAAAGTTGTAACAGGCAAATTATATTCCATAAAATTCCTATTTGCTATGTCAGGTAATGGCGGTGACAACTCCTAAGAAAAACGAATAGGTTTTATAGAATTTGATTCCCAGAAAGATTCAGATTTTTGTCATGTCTACTAAAATTCTAAAATTGTTGTGTTCCTAGGAAAACGATTTCGTACTGTGTCTTTTCCACCAGCATTAGAACATGGAATAATAATAACTTTGTCGAAAATAGGTTTTATATGCATTATTGATCATCAAAATAAATGAAATAACTCTGAAAAAAGTTAATGACTTTCGCTTTATGAGGCGTGGTTCATAGTCGATTAAACTACCCTCGAAAACTTTTAAGAGTAGCATTATCTCTATTGTATAACTACTTTTGTGACTGATATTATTATTATATGAGATTATTATATCTCATTAAATTAATTTAAATTTACGTTTTTATTTTATATCAATTAATTAATTAATTAATATTATATCTAAAAATTTATGAATTAATTTTTTGTGTTAATATTCTGGTACAGCAAAAAACAAATACAAGAATAAACAAATTAACTTCGGTTAATCTGGAATCCAAGAAAAATAAAACTTTTCTAGACTAATTTCCTCCAAAATATCATAATAAGAACAAAAAATTGATGTTCAATACATGCTCATGTATAGGATAGCTAGCTCTTAAAAATACTCTTTAAGAATAAGGAAACTAATAAAGAAAGAAAATGTTACAAATACTAACTAACCCCTATTTCTTCCCATGAGCATGTATTGAACATCAATTTTTTGTTCTTATTATGATATTTTGGAGGAAATTAGTCTAGAAAAGTTTTGAGTGATATTAATTAAATATTTTTTTTTCTTCTTTTGAGTAATGTTAAGGGTACATTTGAGATTGCGATTTCCCAAGAATAATTTGTGTTTTTAAAAGAAATCGCAAAATGCAAAGCGTTTGGCATGCAATTTAAAAAACGCATATTCTAAAAATGGAAAAACAATCCGCGATTTTTATAAGCAGGCTAAGAGTACTTATTTGAAAATGCACGAATTTAAAGCAAAATCATGATTTCGCATAACAAATATTTGGCGCAGTAAAAAAATTCCAAAAAAAAACTCACCTAATATATATATATATATATATATTACATGTCCACACAAGGAAAGAGGCAGAGGGATTCAAACTAGTGACATTCGCTTCATTAGGCGTGGTCCACATCCGATTGAGCTACCGGACCACCTATATGTTAAAAACATATCTTCTTTATTATATGTTTGTTTGTAATCTTTGTCTCAAAAAAATAATAATAATAATAATTAATGTCAATGTTATAATGTAGGCTTATAGACAAAAGTTAAAGGAGAATGCTATGTTTTTCTTTTAGTCTTTAAGTGAATATTATCTTCTAAAAAAGCAAAAAATAAAGTTGCTCTTATTTCTCTCACTTGATTTTTAGAAAATAATATCTACCTATGACTATGAGAACACCATAAAAACACTAGAAGAGAACATAACATTTCCCAAAGTTAAATCATACTTTTGTTTGCAAAGGTTTTAAAATTGAGGCTTATAGACAATATTAGTTATTTTACTGTTATAAACAAATGTTCTTATCGGTAATTTGTCCTTGAAACCACAATTATATGTTAATATTATCCAAACGTTCACTTGATAGAAAAAGTATTTTTTAACATGTTTTATCAAATGCTTGTTCGATTTTAAAACGTAGTGATTTCAAAAACACAATTTTTAAAAAAGTAATTTTTTAAAATCATACTTATTAAAATCGCAATCACAAACCGACCATAAATAATTATTTAAGATATATTTAAAAAAGAAAAAAGAAAAGAAAGAGATATCAAGAGTCTAAACAAAAGCCGTTCAGAATTCTTAAGCATTTTGAAAAGTGCATTTCAATGGTACTCACCACACTAATCCGCCATTGGACTGGTTCCGTTCATACCCTATCAAATGCTATCTTATGTGATCTCTTTCCAACAATACCCAGTGATCGGACTGAAGTGATCTACTTTATATTCAGCTTATTTTAATTAGATTATTATATAACTATCAAACATTTGAGATGATGTAACAATAAAAAATACTCTTTAATTTTTTTAAATAAATAAATAATTTTTATTGTCAATTCATCACATTTGTAATCGTCTATGTTGATAAGAAATATTGATTAAGAGATGAATTATTGGATAACATATTTGACAACGTGTTCCTTTCAAAGGTACTGTGATTGTTTAGTGGTGTTTGCTCTTCCTATCAAAGGCACCATCATTGTTTAGTGGCGTTGGGCTGTTCCCATCAAAGGCACCATTATTGTTTAATTAGTGGCCTTGACTCTTGAGCAACATAAATCAACATAAACTTAGTTTTCTATTTTTGGAGGTTAGGGGGCATGGCCTCTTGGTCCGTCCACTGTCTCATAAAAAGTTAAGATTTGAGTTTGGCATGTGAATCATGCATGATTAAGAGGTGTAAATTAAGATAAAACTTTGGTGCGTTAATGGTGACTCAATTGGGAAGGTTGGCAATTAAGAGAAAAAAGAAAAAGAACTTGAGATTAACAAACAACATCACTACCAAAATGAAAAATGGCTATAGTAGAGGTTGAGTTTGACTGTGCTTTAACAAATTAAGAACATCCCTGCCAAATCGTTGTTGGGACTTCACTGGGGCAATGCTGAAACCCGGTCGAAATCTCATCGAGACTTCCTCGAACACCACTAGGACTCAACTCAATCAAGACCTATTAAAAAATAGTCGGGACTCGCTCAAACCTAACTGAACTATTGTCAAAACTTAATTGGGATACTGCTAGAACTTGGTCGAGATTCATCATAACTTATCGGGACCCTACCACACTGAGACCTGGTCAAGACTTGTCAGGATATAATCAAGACATTATCATAATTAAAGTTTATATATATATATATATACAAATGCCAGAAAAAAAAAATAAATAAATAAATTCGAAAAGCATTTTAATTCGAAATAAAGAGAGCCTTAAGGTAACATCCCGCACCAAAAGTTCCATCCTGCAATTATATTCCATAAAATTCCTATTCGCTCTGTCAGGTAATGGGCCAATGGCGGTGATAATTCCCAAGGAAAACGATTAGTTTTATATACATTCCTCACCAAATTTATGAACATGGTTGTGTTCCTAGAATTTGATTCCTAGAAAAACGATTTCGTACTCTGTCCTTGCCATCAATGGCATTAGAACATGGAATAATAATGTTGTTGAAAATAGGTTTTATATGAATTATTGATCATCAAAATAAATGAATTAACCACCTTTCAATGTTATTATAGTAATTTATTAATTTAAAAACAGACAAACTGTTTTTCTTTTTCTTTTTTGCAAGTATGTCCATCATTTTCTTCCTCACATTAAAAACAGACTCATTTTCTTTTTTGCAAGTATGCCATTATGTCCCTCTTATGCAAGTATTATTATCGTATCACTTGACATAACATGTTTTAACTTGCTTATATATATTTGTTTAAGTGACTGATATAAAAGTTCACTTAAAACACGTGATAAATGAATGTACATAAAGAAAATGTTACAAATACCGACTAAAAACCCTATTTCCTCACATAAAGATACTTATTAAATAATTCTTCTTCTTCTTTTGAATGATTTTAAATAATTATTTAAGATATAAAAGAAGAAGAAATCAAGAGACTAAACAATAACCTAGCTAGCTGCCCTTTAGAATTCTTAAGCACCTTGAAAGTTGCATTTGAACGATAACTACCACACTAATCCGTCATTGGACTGGTTCATTTCCTTATCAAATGCTATTTTAAGTTTCTTTTTGACAATGCCCCATAATCATTTCCCTTCTTTTAAATAAATTGTTACACAATTGTCGTATATATATATTTGAAATAATGTGACAATAAAAACTAGTCTTTAATTTAATTTTTATTATAAATAATTGTCTTTTCACTATCAATTCATTATCACTTAATATGGCATTGCTTGATGAACTATTCCCTTACATATATGTTTGACTACTTGTTCCCTATCATTGTTTAGTGGCGTTTGGGAGCTTGTGCTGTTTCCAAGGCACCATTATTGGCAACAAAAATCAAAATAAAAGATGCCCTCGTATCACTTGGAAAAGGCTTGGCATTTTATTTCCAAGATACCTAAGATTTCTACTACATCAAAGAAGCACCACAACAAAGGCCAAATCCTCTAATCCCAAATACCAACCTCCATGAACCCATCCTCACTAGCAGAGCCCCTGAACATGCCAGTTGTGTTGAACCCACAAGCCACTTCCCCTTTATTCGACACAGCTATCAGCCCAGCTTTCCCTTCATCGAGCCGCTCCTTTATCACAAAGTCTACCGCCTCCTGAAGGCCCAGGCCCTTGTACTCCATCACTGCCGCCACCTCACGGGCCAGGGTGCCCCGTATGATGGCCTCCCCTTCTCCGGTGCACGAGACCCCACAGATATTACACGCGTAGGTCCCAGCGCCTATCATGGGCGAGTCTCCAATGCGACCGCTCATTTTGTTCATCAGCCCCCCGGTCGACGTGGCTGCCGCGCACCGGCCCTGGCTGTCCACCACCACGCACCCAACCGTCTCTGGCGCGTACACGCTGATTGGAAGCCCGTTCATCATGATTGGACTCTCCGCAACGGCGCCGCATGTCTCCAATCCGACGGCTGGAACCCTGTAATCAAACTGATGATCCGGAAATTGCGAAAGTTAGTCGGGGTGTCCCACCCGCGTAGTTTATAGTTTACATCGTTGATTTGTATGATTTGTTAAGAGATCACATTCAACGTACCACGATGGCGTTCGCTTCCTTTGCCAATTTCAGCATTCCCACGTTTTCTTCCGTGATGAAATATTCATTGTCGACAACCTCCACACCCTACAAAAGTCAACAACCATGAACAAAAAGATGAGTAAGCAAAATCAGGCAAGAAGATCCACAAGATTCAAGATTCTGATACCAGCTAAATAGTTCCAAAAAAAAAAAAAACAATTTTTTTTATTATTACGGAGACACGTGGGATTCGTGGGAATAACAACACGTAATAATAATTAGACGTGAGGTGCCTAATTGAATGAAAAGGGGCGGCTAAGATCTTCCTACACGTGCCATGAAAATGAAAGCTGAAGCAATTTTCTATGAAAGTTCCGAGATGGTAAAATGGTAAATTAGACCTGTTGCCTGGCGAACTCTTCGGCACCAGAAAAGGCAAGGTAGGAGTGAGGAGATTTGTCCATCACGAGTCTGGCGAGAGAGACCGGGTTCTTGACGGTGGTCAAGCCCGAAACGGCGCCGCATCTTCTCCCATGCCCATCCATGATGCTCGCTTCCATCTCCGCGGTTCCTTTCGCCGTGAGGGCAGATCCACGGCCAGAATTGAACAGAGGATCGGTTTCCAGTTCTCTGACCTGTATTGCGCACACACCCAATCACACACAATGCGACGGTTGCTTTATCAGTAACAAACTCCAACATGCAGCGCCATTTGGCATTCAACCATGACCAAAAAGAGTTTTTTGAAAAAATCGGGTAAACAACTAAAAACAAGGGAAGAGGCGGGTAAATCGCATTTTTCCCTTAAGAGGGTTGTTTGTTTTCCTAGAAAATGCAAGAAACAACAACATTAATTAAGTAGCAGCCGTTTCCTTCTCTATTTTTAATTCCCTTTATGCGGCAGCGGCGTTATAGGAAGACCAATGCCATGGCACTATAAAGTAGCAGCCGTTTCCTTTCAAACGCTTTTGGTGGCAGCGCGGATGGCGAAAAACAAGCAAATATGAAAAAAGCGGAAATCATAAAAAGATACACATACAACGAGTTCGACGACATCAATGGCAGAAAGGTTGGAACGAAGAGCGGAGATCCCGAGATTCAGGCAGCGAGTAAGGAGTTGTTTGGCCTCCTCTTGACGCTGTTGAGGGAGATTTGGGTCCACTCCAGCGCCTCCATGCACAGCAATAGCCCACCCTCCCATTTTTTTTTTTCTCTCTCTTCGTCTCACGCTCCTCCTTTTTTTAGCCTTGTGGTGTGTGTGTTCACTCTGACTTCGACATTGCAGTGGTTTGGTGCCTTAAATAGGCAGTCGCGGACTCCAAGTAGCTATTAATTGGATTTTAATTGTGAATTGGATTCCCCCTATATCTGTGTTTTTGTGCCTTTTCTCTTCCCACTTGTTTCGGGTTGTTCCTTTCCGTTTTTAAATTACCTCTGATTTTACCTTTTTCAAGGAATCTGCCAAATCTATCGGTTATTTTAATTAGACCCCGGTCTGAACCGTTCATTATCACCCAGACCACACAAGCCGGTTCGATCGTGTGCTTTTTTACTTCTTTTTTAATTTTTTAATTTTTTATTTTCTATATATATATATATTCATTTTGTAAAAATGAAAGTTCTTATCTCTATAAAAAAATAAACCTTTTATTATATTAATGATACATTTTTTATTATTATTTCAATGATAATCTTGTCATTTGAAATCAAATAAAATAAATATTTTGGGTCGGAATTTCTTAAAAGTTCTTGAAACAAGTTTACTATTTTTTTAGGACACAGAATAATACAGAATCCAAGCTAGTTGGAGTATCTTGTTCAACCGGATCCAGTCTGTTCTGGCCCAAATTTCGGTGGAGCTTAGAAAATGGCAGAACCGTGGTTTAGAGAGATAACTTACTTTATATGGAAAGCTCAAATATTTAGATTGTCTTTTGAAATTACGATTTCGCAAGAATAATTTACATCTTTAAAATATATCATAAAAGGTAAGATGTTTGATATTGTGATTTAAAAAACACTTAATTTAAAATAAAAAAAAAATGTACGAATTTTATAAGCAGGCTAGATATGCTTATTTAAAAATGCGCGAATTTAAACCAAAATCACGATTTCGCATAACAAATATTTGATAAAAAAAAAATACTTTTTTTAACATGGGTGAGTTTGAGATTGCAATTTCTCAAGACTAATCAGCGTTTTTAAAAAATATTGCAAAACATAAGACGTTTGTCATTACGATTTAAAAAGCACTTAATTTAAAATAGGAAAAAAATTTGCAATTTCAATAAGCAGGCTATAGGTACTTATTTGAAAAAAAATGAATTTAAACCAAAATCATGAATTCCCATAACAAATATTTAATAAAAAAGTATTTTTTAACATGTTTTACTAAACGCCTTTGCGATTTTAAAAATGCTATTTTTAAATCGCACTCATTGTAACTGTAATCCCAAACGGACCCTTACACTTTTACGAAACGCCTTTGCAATTTTAAAAAGTTACGATTTCAAAAAAACGTAATTTTTAAAATCGCACTTATTAAAATCGCAATTCCAAACCAACCCTAATTAGGCTTATATTTTTTTTAAGAATTGAAATCTACAATAATTATCTATTAAAATTGGACAAAGAAATTGGGAAGGATCCTTATCCTTCTTTTCATGGTATGTAAACGTAGGGTTGTAGTTATCTGGTGAAGGATGTAGCCAATGTATATTAAACGGAAGTACTTGTTCTTCTATTTCACGTTGTTCCTACTTCCTTCCTTTAATTAATAAATTCTTTCTTGATAAGTTTCAAAATAGATTTGTAACTCTATGTGTGAATGACAGACTAGACATGTATTTCGGCAGAAATTAAAAAAAAAAAAAAGAAAAAAAAAAGAAAAAGAAAAAGAAAAGTCAAATAATAGAGTTTGAGTGGTCTACTTAATTTGCCAAGAAAGGTCTAGGATGATTGGAGGGCAAGTTTGCAAAATTTCTTTGATTTGTCGAAATATCATTGAATGGAGAAATCATATATCCTTTGATTGCATGTGGCTTTCAAATGGAAAAATATAAGCAAATAGAGGAAATAAAATAAAACATAATAAAGGATTTTATATGATTTGGTCTATAACCCATGCCTACCTAATAAAGTTCAAATTGCTAATTTTGCTTTTTTTTTCTTTAGAGGAAAGTGGAGAGAAGAATACAAAAATGTATGAGATACTAAATCAAATCAAATTTAAATCTGATTTAATTTAATTATATCAATAAATGCTATCATAAAAAAATAATTAAAAAAAAAAGGAAACAAACTTATTGGTTTTTTTTTTTTTTATATGTTCGCATAAAAAAAAAAAACTTTAACTAATAACTTCCGCTTTATTAGACATAATTCCAACTCATGCAGATCGAGGTGCCTTGTGGGGACACAAACTTATTGGCTTTAGGAGAGCGGAAAAGCCAAATAATGCAAAAGGAGCAGAAAAACCCTGGATGCATGTGTGGCCAGGTGGGCTGTTGGTACGTATCTCCTTGCACCTGGGTCGCAAGTAGGAAGGCGGCGGGAAAAAAATCAATAAAAAAGTAAAAGAAAATGGGCAGTCGCTGCATTCTGGGAACGCAAGTGAATTATGATTTGCGGATGACAAAGAGGTGATAAGATCGGTGATTGGCTGGAGATTTGCTTAACAACGATGACTAAGCTTTTTGGATGTATATAAAAAAGCTTTATTAATTAAATTGAAACGTGTATTGTTGAGGAGGAGTCATGGCGCGTCAGAGACACGATTGGGTAGTGTACATTGTATCACTTCCACTGCCATTTGTCTTATGTTCCTAGAGACAGATGGGACCTCATTAGGCTCAACTCGTGTTTTGTGCCTAAGCTAACACTGAGCTGGGGATTCGGATTTTTTTTTTCTTTCTTTCTTATTTTTGTCTTGTTTAAATTTATTAATATAATATAATGGTGAAAAGAATTTTGAATCTTATGTGAAAAAAAAAAAAAAAAAAAAAACTTTTTGGTAATGTGAAGAAAATAATTTAACTTTTTCAGAAAAATGAAAAGAGTAGAGAGAAAGGACTTTGCCAAACACAACTTAAGAATTTTGATACAATCTAATAGCTATTTTATAGTTGGGTTGTGCTTAAAAGTAAAAAAACAAAAGGTAAATAATAGCTAGTCCACTAGAAATAGAATAGTACTAAAACATAATTTTTAGAAATATCATTCTTTTGTTTTTTTAGAGCAAAAAATAAAATAAAACATTTGTGATTGTTGCCTTCGAGTAATTCTAAAAATCGCTCGTCACTCAAAAAAAAATTTTGAAATGACTTTTAAAATTATAAAAAAGCTAAGAAAATAGCCATTTGGCAGAATGCATTCTACTGCTTTCTCATTAAAAATATATAAGTGAAGATATACAAGTATAATCAAACATAAAGACTGAAAGGATAATCTTGATGTGATGATTATCTAAGAAAGTAATTATAATTAGGAGTCCTAATATAGAAGAGAGAAGGAGTCCGAGAGACGAGAATTATACTAGGATAATCACAAGTGTTGTCATTGAATGCAATTAGTCTTGTTTAGAGAGAACTGCTTGAGTTTAATGACAACATTACAAATATGAGTTTTTGTATAAGTATATAGAAGACTCATAGCTGTTGGTGACAACTTGTCACGACTCTACTTGTTTCTACTGACTCTGCAAATCTACTTGTGTTTTTGTTGTATTGTACTTCCTTGACAAAAATTACAATTTGATTAAAATCCAATAATGATCAATCACAAATTTAATAGTAATTTTAAGAGCCACATCATTTTTTGAATAAAGGACTCGTAGCATTATTTGTTGCCTTCATTGGCCACCATCCATCACTCTGCCATCGACCATTTCCCAGTTTAGCCCATAACTAGCCACCATTTGACTTAGACAAAAATTTGCATGTGAGAAACACACGTTTTGAAGCAAGTCACATTATTTGATTATTATCCCAATAGATTCTTCATAAAATTAAAGCAAATCAGTCTGTAAAAATATATAATATGAAAGAAAGAGAGTGAAAGCAAAATGAGAAAAAAGACTTATGATTTATGAATATATCGTTAGGACTACACCTTGTTCCCGAGGGGTAGCTCAATCGGCTGTGGACCATGCCTAATGAAGCAGAGGTCACTAGTTCTAATCTCTCCTCCCCTTTCCCTTGTGTGGACATGTCAAAAAAAAAAAAAAACTGTATTATAATGTGTAATATTTATAGAGAGATAAAAAAATGGTGAACAAGAAAACCTAAACTAAATAAGAATAAGGAGGTGACTCAATGATAGAAAGTCCTAAAAAGAAATTAAACTGAATAAAGGCCTAATATAGAGAATATTATAAAATATTCTAATAATTTCATTTGTCCATCCATATTTATTAGAAAACTTTGATTTTAACTGTGCAATAGGCATTTAATTTTTTTGAAATCTCAATGAATTTATTAATGAGAGCCTTGCTCAGTAAAAACACGTGTTAAAATGCTAGAAGGAAAATCTGTCACCCACAATTTTTCAGATGACAAATGTAAGGCCAGCTTGGCCAAGCTATGAGCCACCTCGTTGACACAACGGGGAATGTGCTCCACTTGCCATTCTTGAAACTGTGTCAAATTGATCTT
Organism: Corylus avellana; assembly: GCF_901000735.1. Classification (NCBI taxonomy): domain Eukaryota; kingdom Viridiplantae; phylum Streptophyta; class Magnoliopsida; order Fagales; family Betulaceae; genus Corylus; species Corylus avellana. The sequence goes on along the minus strand of NC_081546.1, from coordinate 6,942,919 downwards.
CATCTCCTCCAACACCATTCCATAACTCCCCATCCAGGCTTCGCTTCTACGCAGCCGCTGCACTATCTCCAAAGCATCTCCTTCGATAATTATCTTGTTCCAGGCTAGATTAGTAGCCACCAACACTGCTCGACTTGCTGCCACTGCCTCCGCCATAGTGGGGTCTTGGATAAAAGCCTTCGTGTCACAGTACATCGCCAATACCTCGCCCCTGTGATTCCTTGCCACAACGCCCAGGCCCATTCTCTTAGTTTCCTTCTCCACCGCAGCATCCCAGTTTAGTTTAATATACCCCTCCGGTGGAGCTTTCCACAACATCATCTGATTTTGGGCAGGGAATTGTTCGGGAGCATTTTGTGCCCGAGTTTCTGCAAAGTTTTCTATTTGTTCCCGTGCCTGGCGTAGAACCATAGAGGGAGTAGACAGAGCTTCACCATGAACCACCCTATTCCGTCGGAACCAGATTTGCCGCGCCACCACTGCGAACAATTGCAGCTCAGTTTCCTCGAGCATTCCCATCAGCTGTATTACTAAATCCTTAAAATCAGCAACCTCACTGTGACATTTCTGAATTTTCCTTGAGCTTTCCAGCCACACGTCCCGTGCCGAGGGACAGCTCCATAGTATGTGCACCGGGGTTTCTTCTTCTCTCTCACAAATCGGACATAATCCATCTTCAATTATATGTCGCCGGAAAAGATTACCTTTTGTAGGGAGAATATTGTGACATGCTTTCCAGATGAAAAATTGCACCACTTTTGGACTCTTTAATCTCCATATCCCACTCCATAGGTCTCTTTCACTGGAAGCCGTCGATGAAGCTCCTTTCTCCATTTCTTCAAGAGTTTTAGCTAGGTGGTATGCACTGCGGACAGAAAAAATCCCATCCTTAGTACCTCCCCAGACTAGTGTATCAGATTGGGAACCAGGACTAATCACTATACTGCATATACTCTCTACCTCATTTCCCATGAAAATCTCTTGAATTAAGGGAATATTCCACCAAAAGGTATTCTCATCAAACAAATCACAAACCCGTGCATCACTGGGAAGTAAGCTCTGTGGGGATTGAACCTTATGTGTGATAGAGGTAGGCAACCAATTGTCTTGCCAGATTCTAATGGACTGCCCATCTCCAACCCTCCAGACCATGCCAGCTTTGATCAGCTTCTTTGCTTGCCATATGCTCCGCCAGGCATACGATGGATAGCGCCCTAGTCGAGCCTCTAGAAAGTTGCCCCTTGGGAAGTATTTTTCCTTCATCACCCTTGCAACCAAAGAGTCTGGATTTTTAATTATCCTCCATCCTTGTTTAGCTAATAAGGCTCGGTTAAAGCATTCAAGGTCCCTATACCCCAATCCACCACTCTTCTTCTCCAACGCCAATTTATCCCATCCCATCCATGCAATTTTGGAGAGGTTGTCTTTATGTCCCCACCAAAAGCGAAGCATCATAGAATTAATCCTCTTACATAAGGACTTTGGAAGTTGGAAGACACTCATAGTATAGGTCGGTATAGCTTGAATCACCGCCTTAATCAAAACTTCCTTCCCTGCCGGCGTCAAGAACTTCTCTTTCCAACCCGTCATCCGATTCCAAATACGGCCTTGAATGCTATGAAAGGACTTCAAACGAGATCTTCCAATGAAAGCCGGAAGTCCCAAGTACTTTTCATAGCTATCCGTTGAGCCAACTCCTGCCAATGAGAGAATTTGGCCTCGTACCACATCTGTGGTATTTTTGCTAAAAAATAGCGAGGTCTTTTGTCTATTTAGGCGCTGCCCCGACGCTTTCTCGTAATCTTCAAGAATCTCTTGCGTCTTTTCCCATTCTTGCACATTTGCTTTACAAAAAAGCAAGCTGTCGTCCGCAAAGAATAGGTGAGTGAGGCGCACTCCACCTCTAGTAACTGGCAACCCCGTGATGTCTTTTCTCATTTCAGCTTTTCTTAACATATGACTCAGACCTTCAGCACATAATATAAACAAATAGGGAGAGAGAGGATCACCTTGGCGTAGACCCCTAGAAGGGTTAATGTTTCCATAAGGTTGACCGTTAATTAAAACAGAGTAGGAGACTGTTCTGACACATGTCATAATCAGGTTGACCCATTTTATGTGAAAGCCCATTTTGATCATAATCTCTTCCAGAAAATCCCACTCTACTCTGTCATATGCTTTGCTCATGTCAAGTTTGAGCGCCATGAATCCCTCCCGCCCCTTCTTTCTTGTTTGCATAGTATGCAGGGCTTCAAAAGCTACTAGAACATTGTCAGTTATCATTCTACCTGGAACAAAAGCACTCTGACATGGAGATATTATATGGGGCAGCACCTTTTTAAGCCTATTAGCAAGAACCTTAGCAATTAATTTATACAACACATTGCATAAACTAATAGGCCTAAACTCCACAACACTAGTAGGTTTCTTTTTCTTAGGAATAAGAGCAATAAAAGTTTGGTTGATGATAGGGTCGAAATTACCATCATTGAGGAAACCAAGAATGGCTTTGCAGACCCCATCACTCACGGTTGCCCAAGTGTTTTGGAAAAAGCATGCTGCATACCCATCTGGACCCGGAGATTTAAGAGGACCCATGCTGGCTAGGGCGGCTTCTATCTCCAACTGCGTGAACCTATTCACCAACTGGTCATTCATATCTTGAGTAACCCGAACCTCTATACCCTCCAAACATCCCTCTACACCCTCGCATCCTCCCGTGGTATATAGGTTCTGGAAAAAATTCACAAAGGCCCGCCTCACTTCATGCATATCTGTTTGTACAGCCCCATTCTCATCCTTAATACTTGTGATTTTGTTGGTTTGACGCCTCTGGTTTGCCCAGGCATGGAAGAAGGCAGTATTTCTATCTCCCTTAGCGTACCACACTTGCTTAGCCCTTTGTTTCCGCTTAACCTCCTCTTGATCCAGAATTTGAGCTATCTCCTTCTGAATTTTTTTAATGAGTGGTTGATTAGGAGGCCCTACAGCTCCTTGCAATGCCGTGAGTTGGGCAGATTTAGTCTTCAGTGTTTTATCAATGCTTCCATGTTTTTTCTTACTCCACGTTGTTAACACCTTTTCACAATTTTGAAGATTTTCAACAACATGGCCCAACATAGTCCCTTCATAACACTGTTGCTTCCACGTCTTCCTTACTACATCAGTAAACTCCTCATCTAGGAGCCATTTTGCCTCAAATTTAAATTTTCGTGACTTTGCCTCCCAGTGGGTCCTTGTTCCAGCAAAAGTAATCATCACTGGATTGTGATCCGATGACCTTGCTGCCAAGACTTGTACCTCCACTTCTCTAAACACAGCACACCACTCATGATTGGCCAAGGCACGATCGAGGCGCTCTCTTGTAAAGCTTCCGTCTTCTCTTGCGTTATTCCAAGTAAACTTAGGGCCTATAAACCCCAGGTCACACAGTTGACAGTCTTCCAGAGTGGTTCGAAATCTTTCCATTTGCCCCTCCTTTCTCCAAGCCGCTCCCCATTTTTCGGAATTGTCTATTATCTCATTATAATCCCCCACACTTAGCCAAGGACTAGGTGCACAGGTTCTGAGATGTTTTAACAAACTCCATCCCTCCTGCCTTTTCCCCACCTCAGGATTGCCATAGAATCCGGTAAACTTCCACTCAATCCCTTCCTCCTCCGAAAATATTATTGCATTTATGTGACGCCGGGAGAAATTTTGTATGGTTAGATGGCCTTCCTTCGCCCAAAGAATTGCCAAACCCCCACTCCTTCCCACTGAATCAACTGCAAATAAGCCTTCAAATCCCAGTTTCAATCGAATCCATTCCATTTCCTTCGCTGTTCTTTTTGTTTCAATGAGAAACAAAAAGTTGGGCTTCTTTTCCTTTGCTAATTGGCAAAGGTCTCTCACTGTCCAGGGGTTCCCAAGCCCCCGACAGTTCCAACTTATGAGAATCATGACGTTTGGCGGGGCTGCTCTACAGCCTCCACCAATTCCATGACTTGTGGGACATGTACCCCATCATTTTCTGCCTCACTTGTGATCTCCAATCGAGCAGACTTAGCCCCTCCTGTTCTTACTTCTGCTCCTGGGCTGTCACGGGCTTTCCTCTTCCAAATACGAACACTGGTTCCTCCTGGAGAATCAACCATTGCTGTTAGCTGAGTGATGGCATGCTCCTCCTGCTGAAGCGTCAGACCTTCACTCCCCCCAGCACCTGCTTTGATTCCGCCACATGCTTTCCGAGTTGGGCCCACATCAACTTTCTGCCCCCCCCGGCCCATATGGTCTTGCCCAAAAACTCGGCCCACTGCAGTATTCACCTGTCCGCGTCGCTGATTCTTTCCCCCAATAGCCATGCATGCATTTATGCTTTTTGGATGGTTATTTTCGGGAACCTTAGCCTCCTTTTGAACTCTCCCAGACATCGGCCTGAAATCATGGGATTTCAAATTCTCCTTTGCTTCCATAACCGGAACCTGCTCCTTTTTTTTCCTCTTCGGGGAGGTTTTTGAATCAGCATTAAATCCTGGCATTGATTCTCCGCTCCTTTCCTTCTGCAGCGAGTAATCATTTCTAGGTTTCCCTGAGGATCCGCTACTTGCCAAATCAGGTCGCCGAGAAGACTGCTGTGAGCCGTCCGGTACCGGCTCTTTGTATTCCGGCATCCACGCTCCATTGTCAGTTCTGGTGGTGCTGTCTCCAAGTTTTTTACGCCCCTCTTCCGCTCGAAGCCAGAGGCCCCACTCCTTAGCTCCATCACTGATGTTCATTCGCCTATTTTGATTAGCAATACACCTCTTCGCTTCATGAATGATCCGCCCACAATGGAAGCAGAAAATCGGAAGTTGTTCGTATTTGAAATGGACCCATACAGACTTCCCTCCCAAAAGTAGGGCCCGTCTACGTTCCAGGGGCTGGGTGAGATCAAGGGTGACCCTTAGCCGGAGACTCCTTCCCCATCCAGCTCCATCACCTGCTACATCCACTTCTTCAAGGACCCCCAGAGATTCCCCAATTTTGACCCCCACTGCTCGTGACATACAAAGAATAGGCATATCATGAACTTGGATCCAAAACGGGGAATGCGTGAAGTCCATTCGTGATGGCGGAAGATGCCCATCAAATTCTTTGAGTACTATGATCTGGCGCTCAAAGGACCATGGACGCCCCGCCATGACCCTCTGCTTAATAATTTCATCCGAGAACTCAAAAATCCATAGGTGGTCTTGTAACTCCCAAAATTCAACGCAGCCTTCTGCCCTCCACACCCGCGAGAGAACATTTCTGAATGCTTCCTTGTTAATTTTTTTCTCCGTCCAGATCCTTCCCACCAGGCAATGTTCTCCCTGCTGCCTTGCCTCAAAAACATCCTCCTCAGTTATTGGAATTCCCACCTTCTCTCCTTCGGTTAGGGAATTCCCTCCACCCATAAATTCACCTTCTTCCGCCATCAGTGTCACCAATCGTCGGCACAGAGACCACAATCACTCCTCGTCCGAAAACCGGATGGAGACTCTCCCTCACCACTAGCAGGTTCTCACTTGGATTCCTAGAAGAAACCCTAGAGAGAGGCTCTAGGGAATTCCCTCCACCCATAAATTCACCTTCTTCCGCCATCAGTGTCACCAATCGTCGGCACAGAGACCACAATCACTCCTCGTCCGAAAACCGGATGGAGACTCTCCCTCACCACTAGCAGGTTCTCACTTGGATTCCTAGAAGAAACCCTAGAGAGAGGCTCTAGAGAGAGAATAAGTCATGGCTTATTCTTATTCCTATCATGGTCCATGTCAAAAGATTTTTTAAGGTAATTAAAGTAACTCAGTCATTTTATTTCTAAATTTAATGTGTATTATAGAATGTTAATTTTGTTGGTGCAATGGGAAAAGTGAGAAAAAGTTGGATGGAAACCATGTAATATGAGAAAAGTGCTTCAAATCTAAGTGTTACCACCATAACTCATTAAATATCCATTAATTGTTCTCAATTATCACAAACAACATGGAGTTATACGTAATACATATGATATCAGCATCAAGAATTTAATAGGGCAACTTGGTGAAGCCTTTACAGGTGATGGCCTCGAATGCTTTATTATGGATTCGGCTTAAGTGCGGTAGTGCAAAACTAGCTACCGCACCATGCAATAGCCCAAAACGACCCCAAACGGGTAATAAAAAAACTTCTTTTTTTTTAAGTAATAATATAATATTTATTAGGGTAAAGTCTACTTAACCTCCTCAAACTACCACCCCAATGACAATGTACTCCCCAAATTATCAATTACAATAATTTACCTCCCAAACTACCAAAACAATGACAATATACCCCCTAATGCTAGCAAAATGACTAAATTACCCATATAGAATTTTCAATAAGACAAAAATACCCTTAAAATTTTGAATAAAAATTTAAATTTAGTATTTTTATTTTTATTTTAGTAAGGGTAATTTCTTTATTTTTTAAAATTGGGGGTACATTGTCATTGTTTTGGTAGTTTATGGGGTAAATTGTCGCAATTGATAGTTTGAGGGGGTTAAATGAACTTTACCCTATTTATTAAATATTAAAAAAAAATATTAAAAAACTAAAATAAAAATAAAAGGGGTGACTCCAGCCACCCCTTAGCCAAAAATGGGGTGGCTGGACCACCCTAGTTTGGCCAAGGGAGTGGCTGAAGCCACCCCCATGGCCGGTCTGGGGGTGGACAAACCACCCCATAGCCAAGGGGGTAGCCCGGCCACCCCCAAAAGGCCAAAAGAAAAATAAATAAATGGTTTGGATTTTGGCCTTTGGGGGTGGTCCTGCCACCCCCAAAAGGCCAAAAGCAATATATATGGGTTTTGGGGGTGATCAGACCACCCCCAAGGGCCTGGGGTGGTTTCGTCCACCCCCATTTATTTTTTTTTCTTTTGACCTTTTGGGGGTGGCTGGACCACCCCCTTCAGACTGGCCAAGGGGATTGCTCCAGCCATCCCCAAAATGACTCCAACGGTAGTGTTGCACTACCGCACCTAAGCCGAATCTCTTTATTATAGATATGTTTTGGACTTTGGTCCAAAAAGTAGTTGGAGTAATTACGTGAATGGCCCAATAATCATATTAAACCGTAGAGTTTGGGTTTAGAGATTCAATTTTCTTTTCACTTGCGCATCAACAAGCCCTCACCCACAAAGCAAAAAAATACGTGGAATTCCATATTCATAGTGGAGTCATCGAAAAAGGTCACAAGGGGGTTTTTTTTTTTTTTTTTTGTGAAATCACGAGGGTTTTTGTTATAATAGAAAAAGAAATGTTATATACGTCAAGAATGTGACAATAAAAATAACCTTTAAAACCATAGCCTAAAATATTTTAAAAAGTACTTTAAAATGTCACATTAATAAAAAGAGTACGCACTTACCATATTTCTCCTGTTGTTAGGCAGACGGCATTAAAGCAATCCGGCCTGCGCATGGTGCATGCATGCGAGGCCAGACAAATTAGCAGCCAACGTGGATTGGACAACGTGGCTGAATCTTCAAGATACTCTCCACAATTCCTTTTTTGTCCCTCCATTTCAACGAGAGGGCCGGGGGGGAAACATCGCGTTGTGAGGTGAGGTCCCCAAAATCGCATCACGTGTTCTGTCTCTCTCAGGATCTTTCAAGATTCCCCAACTTTTTCTTGCATTTTCCAAAGATCCAGCCTGAAAGTGGTCTCTGTGGACTCCACTCCACATTAATAAATAAAATATAAAATATTAAGAATCCTCCCTCGATTTTTCTCCTCTTTTTGCTCCTTCTCAAAACCAGGTGGACATAAAATAATAAAATATTTTAAACAATTATTTTTTGGATGAATAGGCATTGAAGTGAATAGGCATTTAAACAATTATTTTTTTTTTGACATAAATTAATAAACTGTTTTGCTCTCATTTTCTCTGAGTTTTCTTTTGTTGTTCCTCGTCATTCTTGTCTTGTTAGAGTATGATGAAGATTGTATTATCTTTTATAAAGATTATATTAGATTAGTCTAATTTTAAAGATTTGATGATATTGAATCACTCTAAATTAAGAGATTTGATTAAAATTATATTTCATGCGCAAGCTTAATTATAAACTTCTCAAGGAGTAATGATATAAGGAAGACTATAATCCTCCTAAAGTTATTCCAAATGTGATGTGGTATTTAAAATCACTATTAAATTTGATATGATCATTATTGAATTTTGATCTGTTAATAATTTTAAATGACATATCACATTTGGGATGACTCTAAAAAGACTCTAGTCTTCTTTATATCATTACTCATTCTCAAGTGAATAAGATGATCATCATGTAGCATTAGGGATTTATAACCACGTAAAATTATTGTCTTTATTTTATTTTATTTTCTCTATTAACTTTATTTTTATCTTTGATTATCTTTTCTATCATGGTATCTGAACTAAATACTTCGACTTCTAACCTTGTCTCAGTCACTTATCCATAATTTCAATTAATTATTTCACATGTTTAGGCATCACCTATTAAAATAGAGTTCAAGTCCATACGTGAAAAAGAAGTGTTAGAATATAATTAAATGACTAAATTTATCTTTTCTTATCAACTTAAACTTTTAGGATAAATATGATTAATCAAGAATTATGGGTTAGATTATATTGAATAAATAAGTAAAATTGTAGACTTTTGGAGTTAATTGACTGATTATATAAAGAAGTCATAGAGCAATTACCAGTGTTCTCCTTTATTTTATGTAAATATTATTTAAAAAAATAAAAAATAAAAAATCTCACCTTCATTTCTTTCACCCAATTTTTAAAAAATAATATCTGCGACAAAAATAGGGATGTGTGCCTCAAATTTTAGCTGTGACAGATTGATAGTGATAGGGTTGTGAGTGGTGTACTGGCATTCGTCTTTTTGTTAATAATAATAATACTAATATCATTCTCAAGGAGTATGATATAAGGAAGACTATAATCCTCCTAAAGTTATTCCAAATGTGATGTAGTATTTAAAATAACTATTAAATTTGATATAATCATTATTGAATTTTGATCCGTTGATGATTTTAAATGACATATCACATTTGGGATGACTCTAAAAAGACTCTAGTCTTCTTTATATCATTACTCATTCTCAAGTGAATAAGATGATCATCATGTAGCATTAGGGATTTATAACCACGTAAAATTATTGTCTTTATTTTATTTTATTTTCTCTATTAACTTTATTTTTATCTTTGATTATCTTTTCTATCATGGTATCTGAACTAAATACTTCGACTTCTAACCTTGTCTCAGTCACTTATCCATAATTTCAATTAATTATTTCACATGTTTAGGCATCACCTATTAAAATAGAGTTCAAGTCCATACGTGAAAAAGAAGTGTTAGAATATAATTAAATGACTAAATTTATCTTTTCTTATCAACTTAAACTTTTAGGATAAATATTGATTTATCAAGTATGGTTAGATTATATTGAATAAATAAGTAAAATTGTAGACTTTTGGGTTAGTGATTATATAAAGGGGAGTGCCGAGTGTTCTCAAGGTGTTTTCCTTATTTTATGTAAATATTATTTAAAAAAATAAAAAATAAAAAATCTCACCTTCATTTCTTTCACCCAATTTTTAAAAAATAATATCTGCGACAAAAATAGGGATGTGTGCCTCAAATTTTAGCTGTGACAGATTGATAGTGATAGGGTTGTGAGTGGTGTACTGGCATTCGTCTTTTTGTTAATAATAATAATACTAATATCATTCTCAAGGAGTATGATATAAGGAAGACTATAATCCTCCTAAAGTTATTCCAAATGTGATGTAGTATTTAAAATAACTATTAAATTTGATATAATCATTATTGAATTTTGATCCGTTGATGATTTTAAATGACATATCACATTTGGGATGACTCTAAAAAGACTCTAGTCTTCTTTATATCATTACTCATTCTCAAGTGAATAAGATGATCATCATGTAGCATTAGGGATTTATAACCACGTAAAATTATTGTCTTTATTTTATTTTATTTTCTCTATTAACTTTATTTTTATCTTTGATTATCTTTTCTATCATGGTATCTGAACTAAATACTTCGACTTCTAACCTTGTCTCAGTCACTTATCCATAATTTCAATTAATTATTTCACATGTTTAGGCATCACCTATTAAAATAGAGTTCAAGTCCATACGTGAAAAAGAAGTGTTAGAATATAATTAAATGACTAAATTTATCTTTTCTTATCAACTTAAACTTTTAGGATAAATATTGATTTATCAAGTATGATTAGATTATATTGAATAAATAAGTAAAATTGTAGACTTTTGGGTTAGTGATTATATAAAGGGGAGTGCCGAGTGTTCTCAAGGTGTTCTCCTTATTTTATGTAAATATTATTTAAAAAAATAAAAAATAAAAAATCTCACCTTCATTTCTTTCACCCAATTTTTAAAAAATAATATCTGCAACAAAAATAGGGATGTGTGCCTCAAATTTTAGCTGTGACAGATTGATAGTGATAGGGTTGTGAGTGGTGTACTGGCATTCGTCTTTTTGTTAATAATAATAATACTAATATCATTCTCAAGGAGTATGATATAAGGAAGACTATAATCCTCCTAAAGTTATTCCAAATGTGATGTGGTATTTAAAATCACTATTAAATTTGATATGATCATTATTGAATTTTGATCTGTTGATGATTTTAAATGACATATCACATTTGGGATGACTCTAAAAAGACTATAGTCTTCTTTATATCATTACTCATTCTCAAGTGAATAAGATGATCATCATGTAGCATTAGGGATTTATAACCACGTAAAATTATTGTCTTTATTTTATTTTATTTCCTCTATTAACTTTATTTTTATCTTTGATTATCTTTTCTATCATGGTATCTGAACTAAATGTTTCGACTTCTAACCTTGTCTCAAGGAGTAATAATATAAGGAAGACTATAATCCTCCTAAAGTTATTCCAAATGTGATGTGGTATTTAAAATCACTATTAAATTTGATATGATCATTATTGAATTTTGATCTGTTAATAATTTTAAATGACATATCACATTTGGGATGACTCTAAAAAGACTCTAGTCTTCTTTATATCATTACTCATTCTCAAGTGAATAAGATGATCATCATGTAGCATTAGGGATTTATAACCACGTAAAATTATTGTCTTTATTTTATTTTATTTCCTCTATTAACTTTATTTTTATCTTTGATTATCTTTTCTATCATGGTATCTGAACTAAATGTTTCGACTTCTAACCTTGTCTCAAGGAGTAATAATATAAGGAAGATTATAATCCTCCTAAAGTTATTCCAAATGTGATGTGGTATTTAAAATCACTATTAAATTTGATATGATCATTATTGAATTTTGATCTGTTGATGATTTTAAATGACATATCACATTTGGGATAACTCTAAAAAGACTCTAGTCTTCTTTATATCATTACTCATTCTCAAGTGAATAAGATGATCATCATGTAGCATTAGGGATTTATAACCACGTAAAATTATTGTCTTTATTTTATTTTATTTCCTCTATTAACTTTATTTTTATCTTTGATTATCTTTTCTATCATGGTATCTGAACTAAATGTTTCTACTTCTAACCTTGTCTCAGTCACTTATCCATAATTTCAATTAATTATTTCACATGTTAGGCATCACCTATTAAAATAGAGTTCAAGTCCATACGTGAAAAAGAAGTGTTAGAATATAATTAAATGACTAAATTTATCTTTTCTTATTAACTTAAACTTTTAGGATAAATATTGATTTATCAAGTATGGTTAGATTATATTGAATAAATAAGTAAAATTGTAGGCTTTTGGGTTAGTGATTATATAAAGGGGAGCCGAGTGTTCTCAAGGTGTTTTCCTTATTTTATGTAAATATTATTTAAAAAAATAAAAAATAAAAAATCTCACCTTCATTTCTTTCACCAAATTTTTAAAAAATAATATCTGCGACAAAAATAGGGATGTGTGCCTCAAATTTTAGCTGTGACAGACTGATAGTGATAGGGTTGTGAGTGGTGTACTGGCATTCGTCTTTTTGTTAATAATAATAATACTAATAACAACAACAAACATAATATTAACATAATAATAAATAAAAATATAAACAAACATTATGACATTATATCCGGTTCAAGATAAGATATCGCACTATGTTGATTGTCGAGCTTTGGTTGGCAATCGGTCAACTTGGTTGGTTTGGTCAGGCCTGCCTCTTCTTTTTTATATTTTACATTTTTTTTTTTAGACCCAATTGTACCCAATTTAACATAAGCCCAGAAATATTATTCTCTTCAGCAACTTCAACTCATTCAACAATTAAAGGCCCAGTTTGAAAAAGAAAAGAAAAGAAATAGTATGTGAAAAGAACGAGTAATGCTATAAGTATTTTTAGAGTTTTTTTATAGTCATTCTAAATGTGATATGGCTTTTAAAATCACCATTGAATTTGAGATGTAATTTATTGACTTTTGATCTATTGGTGATTTTAAAAGCCACATCACATTTGAGATGATTTTAAGAGGACTCTAAAAAGACTTATAACATTACTCGAAAATAACATAAAAATAGAAACATGCTTCTATTAGGATTAGGTTAATAAGTTGTACTTGTATTTTATTAGACTGATGTGATAGTACTTATTAACTATTAGATTAATTATTGTCTTAAAAAAAAAAAAAAAAAAATTCTAAGATTGATAGCATTACCACATCAGCTGAATATGGTATTACTCTTTAACCACACAAAAAAATAATAACAGTAACAATAAATAAAATACAAATACAAATACATCATGCATATTACAATTAGCTGAATCAAGGATTTCAAGGTACCCTCACCAGTCACTCCCGTCATGACTCTCATGATCAGTCACCGCCATCGATTATCAATTATTCAAGTTTACAAAGTTAGAAGTTACAACATTCAAATTTACAAACTAATATTATCTTTAAGAAATTAAAAACATAAAATATAAATTCATCACCATAAGGATACATGAATTAAAGTACCAATAAATACCAAAAATAGATAAATGTATGCCTCCAAGTCTGCTTACAAGTTGAGCACGGTGCTACACGAAGAACCCATTCCGCTCGTCACAAATCGGCCGGCCCTCTCACCACCATGGTTAAACCACCATGCAAATTAAATTACTAAATTAGCCTTTTGATTCTAGATATTCTTCTTTTACATGCCACTTGTCACCGGAGTATCTAGAATCAAAAGGCTTTTTTTTTTTTTTTTTTTTAAGTTGTTATGTGTATGAATTGTTACTTGTTTGGACCACATTGCCCTATAATAGCACTCATTTGGATAAGTTTTGAGGCATAAAAAGAAAATGGGATTGAATTGTATAGGTAGACATTGGTGAATGGACTTGACTAGTCAAGGGTACCATTCCTATTCATTTTGGATCTCCCTTCATTAATAGGCCAACATTTTGGTTGGATATTTTGATTGAGCTTTAGGTTATTGGGCCATTTTAAGGTTGATGGATTTATAGGATGGAATGGCCTTTTGTTGGACCAAACCTATTGGGCTGAAGCCCTTGTATTACAAAAAAGAAAAAGAAAAAAATGACAAAAAGGGAGATGACATGAAAAAGACTATGGTAGTTTCGACCTCATAAGTTTAATTTGTGACCAAATGAGTAAAAATCACATAGAGCACCTTTCAGCCAACGTGGGAATCAGACCTTTTGAGGAATTAAATTAAATCTTGTTGATGAGCATGTTTTAATTTAGTGAGCAGTGTAATATTCGTAAATTTGTAGGCCCCCTTTCGACCCAAGAATGTTATATATATATATATATATATAGAGAGAGAGAGAGAGAGAGAGAGATCATTTAAGGGTCCTGAGGAGGAGAGAAAATCTCTTGCAGAAAGGGGAAGTACAGCCGGCCACACAACCCGACTCCGGCCGGCGGGGTTAAACAAAGCAAAATTTATTCGGCCAAAGAGTAAGTGAAAAAGGTTAAGGTAAAAGTGGAAGTAAAGGTGAAATGAAGTTTATCTCAAATTGTTTTATTAAAGGTATGGCTCAGCAGGGCGGAATTAGAATTTTTAATTTAAGAAGGCAAAATTTAAAATATATATATATTTGGAGGATAAAAATTAATTTGTAAAGATTTATTTTTATAAAAAATACATATATATTTAAAAAAAAAAAAATTCTTTTTTTGGTACCACCCAACCCCAAGACATAAGTATTCCGCCCCTGGGCTAAGCTGACATGGGTATAAATAGTAGTACATATATAACAGTATTGTTTCCAGTAGGGCTGTAACTTCTTAATAATGATGTGGAATGTTAGACCAACATAAGTAGTAATTTCATAACTTCTTAATAATTACGTATGTATAAGTTGTGAGATTTTCTTTTAATTCTTAAGTATGATATTATATATAAGCCTGAAATTGACAAGAAGGCATGACCAACACACACACTCCAGAGAATTAATTACTTGTATCGAGTAAATATAAAATAAAACAGAATTAACATCAATAATGAGAGTCTGTTAGCTGCCACATTAGTCAAATGCCGTAGAGTTTAGGGCATTTGAATTAACCTAAGAAGATATATACAATAATATTGTTTGGATCCCATGGCTGATAGCGTTTGTCGCTTGAGTTGGGGTTGGGGTTGGGGCCACTGGTCCATCCTGTATTACAAATTGTTTCTGCAGATAAATTGTTCCTTCCATTGTCCATACATCAGAGTTTGCATATATGAACTAAATGCACAACTTGTCTTTAGCTGCATGGCTGTATAGCATGTTTAGCATATATAAGCTGAGACAGCGACACACAATATATATCTTGAATATAGTAGAACCCCACCCCATTGGATCCTCATCCTTTGCTGCATCACCATTCTACTTGAAAATGCAATAACAACAAAGTACCCTTCTTTTTTTTTTTCTTTTTTTCTTTTTTTCTTTTTTTTTTTTTAATTTTTTTTATCATGGTATAAAAGAAGTTTTCTTCTCAAACAATGGTTGTTGAGGTGCTTCTTCATGTACATGCCAATGTTGTTGTTCAATACTCCCAAACAAGCAGAAGCAGTTTCTTATGCTGTCAATGTTTGTTACATGTAGCCATTGTTAGGTAGTGGGTCTGTTATGAAGTATTATCAATTAAGTTATTTAGTTCATTAATGTTTTATAGGTGTTTTATTATTTTAATATTGTTATGTGTGTATGACTCTTATATTATGTTTATCTCTTTTATCTTGTTATTTGTGTAGGATTAAATTTTTTCTATTTGGGTAAAATTAGATTTATCTATTTTAAATGGAAGTCTTACCTCATGTGAAACTCTATTTTCTATTGTCTTTAAATACTGCATTATTTATGAATAAGAAAATCAATCAAGTAAATTATTCAAACCATGTGTTTATAAGAGTGGAGAGCACCTCCAATTGCTCATAGAAGATTTAGGATTCCTCGAAAATCCTACCATATCAATCTTTCTACTTTACTTGGTTCTCATCACGTTACGTGTTTACGTAACAAAGTGGTATCAAAGCCAACTTTCCGTAACCCACCACTTCAAGTTATGGAGGATTGTCTATATCAATGTGTTGGTCTAGTGCATGAATGTGGAAAAAATTCAAAGAAAAATGGAAGTGCATTAACTCCAAAGAAAAATGGACCAGTCGTTTGGCAGATTGTCTATATCAATGTGTTGGTCTAGTGCATGAACGTGAAAAAATTCCAAAGAAAAATGGAAGTGCATGAACTCCAAAGAAAAGTGGAAGAATTCCAAAGAAAAATGGACGAGTAATTTGGCAAATTTGGGAGCACTTTAGCGGAAATAAAAAATGAACGCCTACGTGAGCAGCAACAAACGATGTTGCGGGTGCAAAAGCCACATGCCCCACACCGCCACTACCACCACGACAACGCCAAAACTCAGTCGTCATATTAAAAAATCCGACCACGCCACCATCATCACATCAAAGTTCCACCACCAAAAATTCATCTTGCACAATTCAGTCCACCAGCAAACACAATTTCACCATACCAAACCGGTCTTTAGTGGGACAAACCCCATCAGGTTCTCATTTCACAACAGAGACAAGAAATTTGGTAATCAATGCAACCGGACTCTGATACCACTTTGTTATGTGCTTATGTAACGTGATGAGAACTAAATAGAAAGATTGATATGGTAGGATTTTCGAGGAATCCTAAACCTCTTATAGGATTTTCGTGGAATCCTAAACCTCCTATGAGCAATTTGAGGTGCTCTCAAACTCCAACAAACACAAGGTTTGAATAAATTCTTGACTGGTTTCTTATTCATAAATAATGAAGTATTTAAAGACAATAGAAAATAGAGTCCCACATGAGATAGGACTTCCATTTAAAATAGATAAATCTAATCTTACCCAAATAGAAAAATAGAATACTACCCAAATAACAAATAATAAATAACAAGATAAAAGAGATAAACATAACATAAGAGTCCTACGCACACAACAATATTAAAATAATAAGACAACTATAAAACATTAATGAACTAAATAACCTAATTGATAATACTTCATAATAGACCCACTACCTAACAATAACTACAAGTAACAATGTTGGACCCATTTGTGACCTGTCTATCTCACACATTAATTAACGTCTCATACTTTGAACCCATGTAAGGTGTGAAATTCTTAGTTCTACCTAGCTTAGGGACTAGTTGGGGTGATAAAGACATTTTGAAATAAAAAAACTGTTAACCGCTTATGGAGGTGTGGTTAGCGGTTTTAGGATTTGAAAAAACTACTAACCGCTACCCGCCTATATATAAACATGAAACGGCGTCGCTTTGGATTTTTTTTTTCTTTTCTTTTATAAAGTAGTTAACGGTTATTAACCGCTAGTCTGCCTAGGCGGTTAGCAAATTTTATTAACCACTTAGGTGGCTGCGTTAGTGGTTTTAGTCAATATCCGCTAACTATTGTAAGAGATATTGGCTATAGCCACACATACCGGGGGGCTTTAAGAGTTTTCAATCCCAACATTTAGGCCTGAATGGAATAAGATTTAAAGAGTTGGTTGCTAGTACTCTTAATGGGTGAACTTGACAAGGAATTAAATATTGTTGAGGTTGATCTCTACCATCATACTAAATCATCCATTAATGGTCATGGTTGCTTAGCATTTTATGACATTTGTAACCAAAGCTTTGCTTGATTACAACTTAATTGGCATTTCTTGGCCTTTGATGGGTAAAAACTGTTGATAATGGATTAAATTGTCAACAAGTGTGTAGATAATTGCGGGAAAATATTAATATTCAAGTTTGTGAGCTCAAGTCATATTTATCTATAACAGGATAAGATTAGTTTTAAAAGGAGTCCAAGAACAACTTGGAATTGAATTTTTGGAGAAAATGTGTGTGGATAAACATGTGGGCCGCAATGCTTATCTTCATCATGGAAAAAATTTTGTATTCATGATGGTTTCGTTTTCCCAGCAGCAATTGGATTAGAATTGTTTCTCATCTTTTTTTTTTTTTTCATGATTAAGCCTCTATAAAATGACATGTAGTCCTTGGTTAAGTGGGGGATCCGAAAAATCCAAATTGGTGAGAGCACTTTGTGGCATTTACAAAGTGTAGAGAGTCTTTCTTTACTGGGTATTTGAGAGGGACAGCTGAGTGGGGTATACAAGGGGTAAAGGGCTTGGGTTTGAGATATTAAACTTGAGCGGTTCAGGCTTGTACCATTGTACTCAATATTTCTCAATAGTAAAGAAGGAGACCGGATTACGTTCCGTGAACATAGGCATATTGCCGAACCATGTAAACTCTTTGTGTACGTGTGTGACTGGTGTGTGTTCTCGTGTGTTTTTTTTCCAAACTTGTCTTTCGCATAAAGGGCTGGTGAAAAATTGGTAACCAATTAATTATCAATTTTCCACAAAAACTACAATGAAGAATTTAAGATAAAATACACTATTAAGTATATATGATCATTTTTGTTTTAATGTCGAGGAAGGTCACAGTTTCAAACATCTGAGAATAGAACCAAGTCCTGTAGTGTATATGTTGGAGTATCTCCAACATGGTATGCATGGGGCATGAAGGCCTTGGCCAATTGATTGGACAATATTCTCTTTAAGAGTTTGTTCAATGTTTTGGTGCAAAATAAAAGAAAAATATTTGTATTCCATAAATTAATTTCCTTCACTTCTCCAACAAGTAGAGGGCCTAGACGTTAAAGATATTAGGTGAAGCCTCATGTCAATTCTCCTATCAAGCCAGATGCTTCATGCCACATGTTAGTTAGTGATTGGTCGTGAGTGGATCTAGTAATTTATGTCAAACAGCTATCAACATTGACCATTTTGGACAAATTTCTTGCCCATAGATCAATTTGGTACTTTTGATACCCTAGGAATTAGTTTGGGAGTTGTGATCCACAACGATTATAAACTCGAATTATTAGTAATTTGATCAAATAATGTGAGAAACACTATATAGGATTCATTTATCTAAGTAAGTGGTCAGATAACTCAAAATTTATTTAGATAGATGAGTTTCAAACTCGATCTTTCACATTATTGTTAGGTAAATAAGCAAATCTCATAATCTAAATACTTACTTTATCTCCTCCTCTTCTTCTTCTTTTTTACTAAGTAAGACAATTTTGAAATGATTGGCCAACTTGAACATGGCCATGGGTAAGCCTGGTCTTGGCTGCAACACCAAATGTACCTTCGCGTTGTTTATTGATCAACACTTTGAAGACTTTAAAGACTGTAGAGTTCATAAAAGAAGAGATGATCACTAAAACCAATTACTCTCTCTCTCTCTCTCTCTCTCACACACACACACAAACACACACGATTAATAATCCATACCTTATCATTGTCTTTTTCCCTTTTTCTTTTTGGGTTGAAATACACTACAGTCTAAATTCCTAACTACTAAAAGCAAAGAGTAAAGAGCAAAGGACCAACAAAGACACGTCAAACAAAATCAAAAGATATTGTCGCCCGATTTCAACATTCCCCACCTTTAACCTTTTTTCCTTTTTGTGGGTTGCGTTTTTGCTGGATCTAATTATACCCAAATTAAATTCTTTTTAATCTTCTCCTACGCCTCCTTTAACTGACTAATGCGGCTTAGTGATCTTCAACTTTCTTTTCTTTTTCTTTTTTGTAAGTAAAAGGAGAAGAAATATAGGCAAGGACAAGTGTAACATTCACCTTTAATCCACGGCTCATGATATGGTCAATATGGGTGGAAATTAACTAAGTTTATATTAATATATACAACTCCAACTTTCAAGGTAGTTTGAATATAACATAGATCATCCAATAGTGTAATTGAGTTTATCAGAGATAGATTTCTTACGAGTTTTTTTTTTTTTTTTTTTTAGCAGTGGAGAATAAAGCTAAGTCATGATTCCCTTTAGTCTAAAGTGGTAGAAAGCACATGCAGCCCTTCTTCTGCGTCTCTTTTATATCTATTATCAACAACGTTTGTGAAGCAAAGTCGTCGTTTTTTATTAATGTTTTATTTCCCAACCCATCTACTTGGGCCAAAAAAAAAACTGTTGAAAATAAGCAGGAAGGCAACTACTCCTTGACGTTCACCATCTATATATGCACACTAGTTGGCATCTTGCTTGGAAGAAAAGATCATCATACATAATTATGTCATTGAATGCACCATGAATGTCTTTTTCTACCATGTGTAGCTCTGATTGGCTCAGGGAAAAACAGATGAAAGAATTTGTAGCTCTTATTGACTTTTCCCTATTGGGTGCGCTACCGCTTTCCCACCTGCCTAACAAGTCACTGTTTTATTACTTCAAATAGGGTTTGTAATTTTTTTTTGGCAACCGGTAAATTCGACACAAACTAATTATAAAAAATTATTGAGTTAGAGTTGAGATGTATGACTCGTTTAATTAAATGAATCGAATTATGATTGATCTATATGGTCTTATATAAAAACTTCGACACAATCCAAATTCAATATGCGTCATTTAGGATCGATAATTTTTAACACGACCCGCAAATTCGACATGAATCCAATATAAAATTAATGAATTATGATTAAGAAGCATAATTTGTTTAATTAAATAACTCGAATTAAAATTTATATCGACACAATCCAAATCCAACCCATGAGGTCGGTGGGTGTGAATAGAATGCGGAAAAAATTATCAAATTGGACGGTAATACAGCTGGTCAGCTTACTCTAATCCCAGTCATTATATGCCAATTTAAACAGAGTAATTCAAAATTGGGCTCTACCCACGAGGTCAAAACCCTAAACAATAATCCCTAAAAAACACTGGTGGCCGACAACATGTTCCTCCCTTCACATGCATAAAACAAAAGAAATTTCCCCTCTCGCTTCTCCTCAAACTATTAGCCTCTCCCTCCACCATCCATATCCATTTGAGTTTGACACAGCCAGAAAATATATCCCATATAAATGCAAACATCAAAATCTCCATTTTTTTTTTTTTTTTTTGGACGCATAAGGTGTCTTCCATCTGACTAAATCTTTAATTTAACGTAAGTTACCAAACCAAAGATTTTACAGCTTTATATTAAGAGAACTAAACTAGATTTTTTTTTTTTAAGGCCTTTGATAAATGAAATAAAATTCTCTTTTTTTATTTTTTATGGTCAAAGATTAAAAGTTAATGCAGTAGTACTCTTGGTTTGCTATGTTCAAAGTCCTTTACTTTCTCCGGATAAAATGCCAACCATCTCTGCTTCCAGACCTCACAACCAATCCTCTAAACAGATTGAGCTGAAGGAAAATGTATGACCTACCTACGGATTGGAGTACATGGCCAGCAATGCGCAGAGATGGTAGGCAATTTAACTTGCACATGAAAGGAACATATATATTATTGTTAAACATACTAGACTACGTAGTCCGCAATAAAAAAGGAAGAAAAAAAAAGAGATTTTAGGGGTGGTAGCTAGCGAGGAATGCTGAGAAAATCTGCACTTTGATGGTTGATTGTCTGCAGAAGCTGCTCCTCAGCTCTGCTCTTTTTCGACAGAGGCTCCGGTGAGGAAGAGACTGATGATGACGCCCACGAATCGTTAGAGCTATCGGAGCTGAACGACACGTCTACAACACCCTTTGGGCTGCCGGGAATAGATCCAAACTTGCGCTTGTTGGATTGATTGCCGTGCCCTCCTGACGCCAATTCCAATATCAGCTTGCAGCAGCCATCTATCTTGTCCTGCTATATATATATATTATATAAGATCGCAACATATCGGATTTGCTTGTTCAATAATTGGAAACATTGATTTTTTGGTTTTATTTCTTACCTTTTCGATTCCGAGAATACCCAATAACTGGCTTTGGTATTCGGCAAGAAGACAGGGTTCTACGGTATTAACAACATGCAGCATTGTAGCAGCAGCCACAATAGAAGGGAGATAAGACATGAACCTAGAATCTGCAATTGAGGATGAGAAACCAAAAATTGAAGAATTAATGCCTATTGTTTTTGAAGTAGGAATCTAAAGAATACATCAATGAGTAAAGGGGGAAAGATTTGGATGGTTTAATTTACCCGTAAAAACAGAGAGAAGGATGCGCTCACACCTCCTTAAGAATTCCCAACAGAGATGGTCCTTCAACCCAAGTCTCCTTGTGATGTAATCAAGAAACGAAAGCGGGGTAACAGGATTCATCTTCCACTGTAGCGTTGAGAGAACCAGAATCTCCATTCTCTTAATCGTTTTTGCCTCAAATAAATACCTACTCTCCTCCACCTGAACAAAAGAAAGACAACCATATGGCCATATCGATGAGCGAGTCAGACAAAAACACAAGCATTTCACAGGCAGCTAGCTAGCAAGATTTATTCGAAAAGTAAGTACCTGAAAATCAAGCAGAAGCGGCACTTGGGTCTCTTCGACCTTGGCAGCGAGAGAGAGACAAGCCACAGCAGCTAGCTGGGTCATCCATGGCTTCCCTAGCTCACCCCGGAAGCCGGAAAGGAACCTATCGAGGTAGTTAACAGCGAGAACCGCAGTGAGAGCAGAGAAAGAGTAATGGGCATTAACCTTCAGCATCCACTCCACCGCCTCCCGGCGAGCCCCAGCTAAATACGGATCCGTCTTGATGATTCCATAGAGTTCGTTTTGCTGTTCTTTCGAGAAGAGGGAGATTAGCTCCTCATCATCCCAGAACAGGTCTTGTTCTAGCAAGACCGGAAAAGGGTCTGGTTTATGGGTATTCCGGTGGTAGTAGTCATCTTCTTGCAAATAGTCCTCTCTAGCTTCTTCTTCCTCCCAGTGCTCCTCCGAGCAATACAGAGTGTCCAATAGGAAAGCAGGGTTTTTCTGTGCGCTGGATTCTTCTTCTTGACGATGATGATGATGATGATGATGATGAAGATGAAGAGGAAAAGAAGGAAGAGGAGGAGGAGCCATCTTCTTCCGAGAAGAAGAGGTTCGGGTCTGCGTTCATTATATGCCAGAGAAGATAGAGAAGACGCCTGAAGACCCAGCCTGAGGCATCTCTCAGCTCAGCTGTGAAAGACTAGGTAGAGAGAAGCGCAAAAAAGATGTAATTTTTATTTGAGAGAGTTTGTGTGGTTTTTTATTGGGAGCCTCTCGTGCCTAATATCACCAGACCTGAAATCATGGCCCATGCAATGCAATAACTCGACACGTGACACTTGTACGTCGTACCTCCTGGGCCACGCAGGATGTGGGGCCCGACTCAATAGATTGCATTTCGTAGGTAATCATCAACCGTTAAAATCGAAGACCACTGTTGAGGAAGAAGAAGAATAAAGAATGTTTAGAGAGCTTTTATTTTTTTTGTGTGTGTAGGTATGAGCAGATTATTTTTTTTTTGTTTTTATTTTCTCCAAACTTTGACATTTATGGAGGCATAAAGGCAAGGGAGAGTCGATAGGGAGAGTGGATTGGGAAAGGGCGGGAGCCCTACACACAGCCCAACACAATGAAAACAACCACAGAAAGCAAAAAAAAAATATATATATATATATATACAAAAATTAAAAATATAAATGAGCTGTCACTTGTGGGACTGGCTCCGGCCTCCGGGTACCCTTCCATATCCACAGTGTCAGCACGTTAGAGTTTTTTTTTGGACCATTATTTAATCTCTAGTAGTATTGCATAAATAAAAGTATTTATGTAACAATTTATTTATATATATATATATATATATATATATATATCAAGTATGTATATAAAGTGCATTGTGAAAATGGAAAGTGGGTGGTACAAGTCAAAGAATTTATGAAATTTAATGAGTGTAACAGGCGATGTACAATTTGAATTATGATTTGAATAACAAGAGGTACTTTTTTGACATATTCACAGAGGAGATGAGAAGAAGATTTAAACTAATGACCTAATCTTCATAAGGCGTGGTCCTAACCGATTGAGCTAGCTCTTGAGGACATAACAAAAGGTACCTTAATTGACTATAAATCATGTCTCATAAAACAATGGTCATTAGTTTAAATCTATCATTCATCTTCTCTTGCGTGGACATTAAAAAAAAAAAATTAATGATATAGAATATGATGGGTGGAACAACGTAAATGCTCTAAATTTATTCGTACGTTGTCACCGTATAGAAGATACTATCAGATAAAGTTTATATTATCTGCTAATAATAGTTATATACTTATATGTAGTAATAACTACATATCAAATCCAGTTTTAGATTTAGTTTTTTAAATCTAGATTTAGTTTCCTTAACTAGTATCGCTCAGCCATGCGCCGACCCACCGTGCTCCCTGGCTTTTCAGTTGCCCATCGGCGCAAAACAGCTCCGTCTCATCTACCATGCATCAGTTAGTGCACTCTGTCTCTCTCGAGTCGGCTGTGATAGCTGTTTGCTGTTTTTTATTGTGTTTTTATTGTTTTGTCTGAATAAAGGTTTGACTTCTCCTTATATATATTTTCATTAACGATATGTGGGGTGTAGGTCTTGGCCTTTGAGTCAAGAATGATTAGTTTTGGTGTGAGGATTTTGCTCTTATGGTCGAAAAAATAAAATTTGAAAATATGAACTACTTGTGTATTAATTTGAGTTTATCTGGAACAAATCTGTTATATAACTAAAGTTTGGACATGGGTAATTAGCAGATGTTGAAGTCATAGATAGGACTTGATTGTAAAATTTTTATATTTGTCTCTATGACATTATAACCTCATAACTTTAACTATGATTTATCAGAGCTTTATGTTTTCTAATGTAAGGACTTTATGTTCTTTATTTTTTTTCAATGAAAGATTTTTTTTTTAAAATATAATAAAAAACTGCATTCCCATTAATTGTCTTCTCTTGTTGGTTGTTACTTGTTAGGTAAAAAGTCATTCAACCAACTATGCAGAAGATCAAAGATGGACCAATAAAACTATATATATATATTTTGGGTAAATAAATTATTTAACCCCAAATTTTGGATGATTTAACGTTCAATCTCAACTTAATTGTACTAGGTAACCCCACCTTTTTTTTCTTTAATTAAATTTTTTTCATAATTTATAAAATTGTTATGTATCTTTGTGAAACACATAATTTATTAATAAAATAATTAAAAAACTATGTATTTCTCTAACGCTCAACGAATATAAATGGGATTAAAAGGATTTTTTCCTGCCAAATTTAGACGAAATTTTGTCCGAAAGGGAATATCTTATGTTGATTTTAATCAAAATGAACTTGAACAATGAATAAACCATTGAAGAGTTCTTTGTGGAAAGAATTTGCTTTGAATGGCTTTTATTATTTCTGAAGGGCCTCTGAATAAAGTCGCGCTGTAGCTCATAGTCATGGCTGAAATCATCAGATCAACACAGTCGTTCCTCCTCATTTCCACGACGTTTTCAGCCAAAAGAATTAACTTTATCTCCTTTATATATATATATATATATATTATTTCTGCAACCCCTCTTCCGTTCTTCTTTTTGTTGTTTTCGGTGCAATTATTTCCCTCCTTTACAAAGTCATAGACTGATTTTTTCTTTCTTTTCTTTTCATCTTAGATACAAGTAAATACTTGTAATTTGTTGGAGTAAATTCTGTGTACCGGTAGACAAAACACAGTGGCATACTGTTTGGAAGCATACCTAGACAACTATGAATTCCTCTTTTGTACGGAAAGAAGTCTGCCTCTGTAAATTTTACAGAAGAGAGAGAGAGAGGTCGAAATTTCTTTCTTTCCCTTTTGCATGCAAGAGAAAAGGGTAGAGTATAGAGAAAGAGAAGCGTGTAGGGATTCTGCTGTGATACGTTGCTTTCTCGTCTCTTCTTTTCTTTTCTTTTCTTTTCTTTTCTTTTCTTTCCCTCTTTATAGGCTCAATCTCCAAGAAATGAGCTAGAGAGTGAGAGGGGACAAAAAAGGACTTCTGCGAGCAGGTGAGACTGATACAATGGAGAGACGTGAAAGACGTGGTGGTTGTTGAGATGGTGGTGGTGGCTTCCAACTCACCCCCGTACAAGTACAATATTTTACCTCTAAACTCCGCCAAAACCTAGCCAAGGTTGGTGGCGTGACAAGATAGAATTCAATCCGAAAATATGCTGTTAGAGTTTAAGAGATTTAATTCGTTTAGTTAAATGGATAGAGTTATAATTGATATATATAGTTTTATTTTTATGTCGGCAAACACGAACCCCATCCATGATATTGAAGGCTACTAATTTTTTATACCAACTTGCAAATTTGACATGAACCTTATACAAAGTGAATAGATTAAGATTAAAGAATCTAACATGGTTAATTAATTTGATCGAATTAAAATTGATATAATTTTAATTTTCTCTCTTATGGTCTTTCTCTCATTCTTTCACTTTTTAAAATTATCATTAGATTTATCGAGCCATATGAATCTTACACACAGTCCTGTAGATGCTCTAAAAAGATGAGAGAATAATGAAAGAAAGATGAATAGTATTTAAACTGGTGGTTCATATTCTTTTAAGCATAAAGAATAATATTAAAATACTGGTGATTGGCTGAGTAGACGGAACGAAGTGAACAAAGCGAAACAACATTCACAAAGTGGAGTCTATTGGCTCATGAGCAAAATTAAGTTTGCAGGAAGAACAATTAGGTTGTGAGGTGCGGGAGCAACACCCTTGCGGTACGTTACGAGATATTTTGAAGATTTTCAATTGTAACCTTAAATTATTAACAATAAAATATAGTTACACTCTTTATAGACATAGACACATTGTCGAATCACGAAAATTCATGTCTTAACTTTTTGGATTTCATATTAATTATTATTGTTGCTTACAATAACAAAATAAATAGTAGTTTTGATAATTTTATACACATTCAACGATATGACCTATAACCTGACAAACAAACGAACACGAAAGGGTAACTGTAATGAATGTATAGGATGGTAACCCTTCAAAGCAACCTACTCTTTTTTCTACCTTTTCCTTTTATTTTGAATATATTTTTATCCCTCCTTCCCAAAACAATAACAATAAGAGCTGCCTTGTCATCATTCTGGTCAAAGTCAGATATGCCCACTCCCCCAAGAATCAGAAAGTGGATGATTTTCTTGCATTTCAATCACGCCAGCAGAAAGCAAAGTCCTTTATTGGGACTCATCAACCGTCCCTATGGACCTAACACTGTTGCTGATGGGACCAAAACAATCATCACTGCCGTTCAATTTGTCAAGGATCTGGATTTTCTTTTTCTCCCGCGCACACATTATTCTAGCCATGTATGTGTGGGAAAACTCATTATGAAACGTGAGCTGTGGAGTGTGAGGGTCCACATGGATCTTCCTCCAGCTGGGTGGAGGAGGGCCCCACCTACTAATAGTCTCATCTTAATGATCATGTTTTTCCCGTAATTATAGCATAACTTAACTAAAAATTAAAAAAATTAAAAAGAAATCCCCATTATTGATTGTAAGTTTGTAACTACTGGAGGGAGAGGCTGTAAAATGATGAGGAGGAACTGGAAGGGGTTGACTTCTATCATTACCAGCAGCTTTTTTTTCGTGAGAAAATTCGTTTTTCTCTAAACCTAGAGGAAAAAAAATGGTAATTGTTAATGGTGAATTAAAGTGACAGAATGCCATAAGACCAATTACCACCAGTCTATGCCACGGATGCTAGTAGTCCATAATCCATATAACAATTACTAGTACAGCATGCTTGAATATGTGGCTTCCATTTCATCAAAATATCACACTTGAAATAGGGGAGTAAAAATTACCTCAATGGCCACATCAAATTTTTTTTTTTGGGTAAATGAGTGGAGATGAAATTACAAGAAAAAAAAATTAAAGCAAAGCGGGTCTATTGCAATAATCCGTTACACAACCCATAAGAGAAATCTAAAGATGTAAGGAGAGAAAAAAGTTGTCGGTGGTGATACGGTTTATGAGTCAAGAAGCATCCGAAAGATTCTTTTAACTTCAAACTAATTATAGAAAGAGTTGTAAGATTAAAATATAATTGTACAAATAGAGAATAAGTCCCCCACCAAGGAGTATAGAAATGCAAATTTGAGAGATATTGACCAGCCACTAAAGGCTAGGGGGTAACCACATTCTATGGAAACCTCTCCCCAAGGTAAGTATAAGGTGAATTGGGAGTTTGGGTTGCAACTGTGGACTATAGAAAGGGGCATAGGTGTATTGGTATTTGGTGAGGGACCTCAAGGGGCATTTGATTGCAGCCAGTAGTTTAACAAAGATGGAAAAATTGGAACATGTCGCAACAGAGACTTTGGCAGCGTTTTAGGTAGCTGTCTTTAGTAAAAAATTGGGATTTCAACACATAATTTTGGAGGCAATATGCTTTAGGTGGTAAAACGAATCATAATTGGAGCAGATTTGGACAGTTAGTGAATGATACATGGACGGTTATAACTTTACTGTCTAGTTGGCAAATTAGCCATATAAGTTGAGTTGCTAGTAAGCAAGTTATAGATCATAGTTGATTGGAAGAAATTCATAGTTATATATTTGAAATTGTTTTGTTAGAGCGGCCTTTGTTTGATTAATGAATGAGACCTAAATAAGTCCCTACCATAAATTGTGAAACAAATAACATCAAGGCCAATATATTTTAAGGTACGGATAAATATTATTTGCAACATAAGAGCTCTAAAAGTATTCAGTTAGAGCAGCAAGAGTAGAAACCCGTCAAATCTACCAAAATAAACCGAAATTAGTGTTTTGTAGAGAGATTTTTTTGCCGAGAGTCTCTTGATATGTGTTTTTTTTTAAAAAATTATTTATTTATTTTTTAAATTTATTTATTTATTTAAAAAAAAAAGGGTTAGAGCTCTTCTCATTTATGGGTTCTCTCACAATTCCTTCGAAAAAAAAAAATGATCAGAATCCAATCCGGGTTTGGGTCCTTGAATATGGGTAACTTAACGACACTCGGACACAAACAAAATCCTTGACTAACAAATACTCTGGGTCAAAGAACTCCAATTCCGATGCTGCGTTGCCCACAACAACTAAAATAAAATAAAAAAGGAATTTATTAAAATTAGCAGTAGACAAATGATAGGGATGAACAGCAAGATTAATTTAATTGCTTTCTTCAATGGTGGGCTGGCTCCCAAGAAGTACCCGAGGAGATGATAAGATGGTTAATTACAATATTAATTTCTTTCCTTCTGTGCTGCCCTATCGCATCTTGATATTTCTTTTCTAAATTTTTATATAGTTTCCATTTATAAATATCAATGCCAAGCAAAGGTTAGGGTCGATGAACTTGAGAATATTCCAGCCACTCACTCAATAACCTAGCGTTAAAAAAGCCTAATGGTTGCAAATCTTCCCAATGCAGCAATGCCTTTCACTGTTTGCCACTCCTAAATGGTTTTTATATTTACCTCAGAGGTGATGATTCCACAAAATGACAACGACCCTATTATATATATATATAGTTGCCATCGTAGTAACCATAATGTATCATCGTCCACCAATTTTTGCTTTTGTGTGCCTGTAGTTTCACCTAATTTGATCTAAGAATTAAGGAACAATAATGCCCGAAATGAATGACAGTCGTTTCAATGACAATGAAATGACATGACAATATAACATCATATACTATCATATACTATTTAGATGTGTTAAAATAAAGTTTTAACCATAAAATGACTTTCTCTTCATTTGAACTTGTCAAAAACTCAAATTTGACAAAAGAGAGCATCAGCTACTTGTGGATGGCAATTTCTGTTCTGACAGAAGATGCATTGACTACCTTAAATCAACACACAGAAAAGCAAATGTTTTTTGTCTTCAAAACCAACCACATTTATGTGGACATTTCACTGTCGACAAACGATACTTTCCCACCGTTTTGCTTTGACTTATCAAAGCCTATGAATGAATACCTACTGGACACCACATCCAGCTATGCTTAACTCTTTTGACTCACAGATAGCTAGCTCTATCAAAACCTTAGAGCTAAAAGATAGCTTAAGCTGCACAAAACCTTGGTTTTTTTTAATTCATTTTCACTCCCAATACGAAGCCTGATTGGTTAAGGCCACTTCCCCTAGGTTTGGTTCATGAAATTCTTTATCTACAAAAGCACTTGCTTTAATGGTATGGCTAACATTTCCATGCGCCCCACCTTTTGACGATTATATTTCCAATTAATGCTGTTTGGCACAAGTGACTGTGGTCCATACTTAAAGGTCAGTCAAAGACAAGATCACATGAGCACATGGAAATGAGGCGCCAAGGGATAGAGACCTACAACAATTTTGTTGTGTGGATAGCTAGCGAATTCACCTGTCCCAAGCAGATTTTGGACAATCCATCCACAAACTAGGACAAGTGGGCTTCATATGAGCTCTTTCACACTTTCTGTCCGAATTACAAAATTGTTGAAGATCCGGATCCGACAATGGTAACCATGTAATTAAATAACCTCTCAGTATTCTGATTAAAGCTTCAAACAATGAGAAATTATTTACATTATGAGACACATAATGTAATGAAACATGCTTAATGTCTCAGCCAAAAGAGAAAAACGAAGCAAAACATCAAACAAGCCTTATGGAGATATTTGGTTCAATAATTCTTGCAACAACTTAACGACTGGGTCCTAGGACTATTAGAAAAAAGTTGTTCCTACAAGTAAGCAAAGTGCAAAACCAAAAAGGAGAAGCAAGTCAACAAACAGTTCACTTCAATCATTTTCTGTGTCTTCATATATGTAAACAAACATTAAGGGCTGGTCACGGATCATCTACTACATTGACAATTTGCCGATCTAGGCTATATATATAGGTCACTGAAAACAATGTGAAAGTTCTTTGCCCCTTATGGGGGAAAAAAATAAAATAAACATACATGGCCATATGTAGTGATACCAAAAATTCTAAGAATCAACAGGACTAACACACTAACCACTACCGCGTTTGAAATGTTCCCGAATGAACCTTGCTGCATGGGATGGGTACTTATCTCGAATGTATGCTCGAAGGCACTTTTGATAGGAAAAGTCTATCCATCCACCATCAGTTCTTATGACAAAGAGGCATCTTGAGCGTCTAAATTGGGGATGCCGATCAACCTTCAGCAAAAGAAGTTAAATAGCCATTTAGTTTGTTCTCACAGAATAAGACAAAAGCTACCTTAAACATGGTTAGATGATGATCAACTTTGGAAAGAAAAGAGATGGGCAAGAAGAAAAACAATAGAAAATTCTACTTGACAAAGATACTGGAGGTAAAAAAGTGGCACCAGTTAAAAGGTAATATACACCGATCTACATGCCAACTAGATGTGGGCCAATCCAAAGCAAAATGTGCATAAGATAAAAAATCAACTAGTGCCCAAGAGTCAGATGCATCGATCAATTACTTTCTTGGCTATTATGAAAGGGACATAAACAATAACAGATTTGTTGCAAGAATTCAAAGCGAACCCCCAAAGTCAAGGATGAAGAACCATGCTGAGATATAAATCAAAGAGTCTACCTGTTCCTCAATTGCTTGAGACATGTGGACCAGGGAATATCACACAGTTCATTCAACTTTCCACAACCATTTTCACTCTCACCGATGCGTTGACAAGGCCAAATATACAGTTGATTTACACAATGAAGTATGTGTTCAGAATTTTGAGACATCAAATGCAGAAATGACAGACAAGAAACGAGACAGATTGAAAAAAAAAAATTAGAAAAATCATATTCATCATTGAACTAGACCACAAAAGAACTTCTAATTGCGATATCATGCTCAACAAGAATGCTTTGGCCGCCATTAAGGCATGAGACATCAAACAGGTACACCACTGTACGTGCATAAGCACCTAATTCTTGGCTTCCAGCCTCTAATTATTTTTTTTGAAAGTTATAGCTTGTACATATGCAGTTGAACATAAGGCAATAATTTGATTAGAGAGGCAACTTAGAGCATCACATAAAATAGTTGCTTCAAAAATTTAACAAAGCTGTTGACAAGGAACATACAACTTCTACCTCGAACCTGGTAGATCACTACCTCTCCTAAGAACCTATCTATTGTTGGGTTTGATGAAGTTGTTACAATGGGTCATGAGTTTTATGGCAGCAGTTCTTCAATTAAGCCATTTGGAGCCCTGAAAGTTCAAACATTCTTGTATATGGCAAAGTGGGAGGAATAGGTTTCTTTTGGAGGTGGAGCTTTTCCTCAACTTGAAGAATTTTATATTGCTGACTGCCCTAAGCTAACAGGAGGGTTGCCTGTCCATCTTCCTTCTTCAGCCAAACTTCAAATTGAAAAATGTCAAAAGCTGGTAGCTTCACTCCGAAGGGCTCCTATCCGTGAATCGCAGCTAAGGTATAGTAATGAGGTTCTGTTTAAGGAATTGTCAATTTGAATGCAGAAGCTCGAAATTCAAAGATGAAAGATTCTTTCAGCCAGAAGCAAGGTGTATCTTACACCACCATTGAGTACATCGTTGTTTGGTTTTTTCAATATCATTAGCCTGCTAGTATCGTTTTCCTATAATAGTCTATTGCTCTTACCAGAAGCTTCATATTTGATTTGCAAAGAAGGAAGAAAGTGATAGGGGCTAAAAACCTATATGCCAAAAAGGCACGCATGAATGTGCAAAGAGACACAAATAGTGCATTCATTGTTCCTCTGCCGCAAGTCAGCCATCAAAGCATTCTGAAGCTCTATACCAATATGGGGTGGATTTCATATTATTAATGATGTTAAAAATATGAAACACTCACTCTTTCAGCCAGAACCAGGGTGAATCTTACACCATCATAGAGTAATTAGGATTTTTACAATATAATGTAGGCTGCAAGTATCATTTTTTGTTAAAAGTCTACTGCTCTTACCAGAAGCTTCATATGTAGCTTGCAAAAAAGGCATAAATTTGATAGTTTGAATATCCATAAGATGGTTCCAACACAAATCACTATGAATCTATGCAATTTGGGCATAACCTCAAGTCAACTAAACCCTCATCCCAACTAAAATGAGATCGGCTTGTAGATCCTTGTCAACTAATCAAGTCTGGCCACATGTTTTGTTTTCTGCTATTATATCTGATCAATTTGGGCACAGTATTGTACAAAAAAATAATAGATTTTCTAACAAGCAAACTTCTTAGTACAGAAGATTAACAGAAACGGAAGCAAGTCACAGACCTTAGGAGAATTAATACCAACCACTAAGAATGATACTGCCACTGAATCAAACAGCATTATCTGTGGCATTATAATTTGACACGTTACATAAATGTTTCATCACTTGGACCACTTGACAACAAGAATAGAGAATTGACAAAGATGCATGGACCAAAGACAACCAAAAACCAACATAAGGAGTGCAGCAGCTCAAGTCAAAGTTGCTGCAAGGATGAAGCAAAGGTGAGAAAAAAAATGTGGGACCAAGCTTAGAGAAACATGCATGTTGGCATATTATATAAACAAAAATATTAACCAGAAAAATAAGAGGAAGACACATTTCAGTGGCCAATGATCTCAGATAATATATTGTCATATGTAAGGATGTTCAAAATTTTGAAAACAAAGTAACTAAATGAATGCAGCAGTTAGACCAAAAAATAAAATTGTTTAGCATAGTAAATTAAAAATTCTATAACATATGATGCAAATTAAAGCTTACCATAATAGAATCAAGTCCACATCCAATTTTATCTTCAGAATGTGGATGATGAGCAAGAAGCTTCTCTACCACAGCTTTCTCATCTTTGGCTGTTAGACGTTCCCCATCCATATACCTACAAAATTAGTCAACAAGAGAAGAGCTTTACCGTGCATGCAAATTGCACAAACAGAAACATTGAAATTCACAAAACAGCTTCTACTGCAGATATCTAATGTTGCACATAGCATGGCCAGCATTAGTTAGACTCTGCGCTATCAGTTTTCAGACTTAACTTGCAACCCTACACACACTTTGTATCACTATCAAACAACTTTTCTACACCCAAAGATAAGACTTAAACCCAAAAATTGATGATTCATACCCATTGTCTTGAAAATGGAAATAAAGCCTGTCAATCAAAGATAGTCAATATAAAAATCTTATGGGTAGAAGGGCGTAGCCCTAGAGAGGGCAAAACTACCTTAGGCCAAGGCAGGCCATTGATCCTCCCTAGGATTTGAAGAAACCCCTTCAATTTTTTTACTCGGAAAAAAAGGTCCTTTTAAATTAATACCATGTCCCCATAATCCAAGGTTTGAGGACAACTTGCAAATGGTTGGGGTACTACAGCTTTTATTAACAGCTCCCATACAAACTCACATGGTAGTTTATATTTTATAAAAATGACTACCACGTGGCAGTCCACATATTATTGGCTGACCGTGGTAAGTGCCACTTGAATTGTCACATCAGTTTGTAAACATGGCAAGTGTCATGCGGAGTATCACGTGGAACTTCTTAGTGGCTGATGTGGAAAGTATCATCTCAGTTTGTAAGGAACTTATAGTAAAAGCTATAGTACATCCAGCAACACTCATGTCAAAAAATTATTGGAAGCCTCAATTTCTAATTCTAAAGAAAGGAGAGCCAATTTTAAGCATGGGGAGGCCAAAGGGGGTATAAATGAAAATAGATACAAATTTTTTTCTATTTTGAGTACACAATAATTTAGCAGAATTTTCCTTGCTTACAAAGGAAACATGAAACAATAATTGAATCTATTAGGTTTTAATGTCAGAAAATTCAGTATCAAAACATGTGGTATGGGTTGTATTATTCTAGCTTTTGGTTTAGAGTTGAGTCTGTATGAAATGGGGTTCAAGAAAAGCTGGAATTGAAGATTTGCAGACTTCGATCGCAACAAATTCCAGAGATATTCGATCACAGTTCATTCAATCAAAGCGTGCATCATTTCACATACTTTTATTTTATTTTTTGATAAGTACATCATGTTCGCATACAAAAACCTGAAAGCTTCAATTGTAGTTTGGATCGCAGTTTGTTCGAATGAAACTAAAACCCTAAAGTTTGATCAATCGAACTTAAAATTAACTCGATCAAACCAGCCACAAACAGTTTTAATTCGACTTTGTTATTATAACCCAATTTTCACCCAACCTATTTAAGCGTAATAACCTACGATTTTCATAAGGGTGAGAGGCCATTGTTTATTGTTATTGAAAAGAAACTTAAAACAGTTTTGAGCATAAACATCTCCTTGTTAGTTGCAAATCAACCACAGAAAAACCTTCGGCCACCAGAGTTCTAGGTTGTGGTGAACAAAGTCTGTTCGTAAAGCCAGAGGTTCTAGAGCCACTGCAGTGAGAGGTGAATGGGTTATTTTTTAAGGTTGCAAGCTGAGTCTAGGATTACAAAGGTTTTGTAAGTTGACTAGTTTGTAGCATAAGTCTTCTATAGTGGATACCTTTGGAGTTGACTAGCCTTCGGAGTAGTTATTTATTTTTTTAAGAGTTCTTCAAAAGTTTTTACTTCGTTACCAAAATATCTATGTGAATTTTCTTTTATGCTTACTTTGATTTTGGTAGCTTAATATGTGGTGTTTGACTTAATTGTTGTTCTAATTGGTAATCTGAATTATGATAAGACTAAGATATTTTCTAGATTGTTTGAGATTGACTTTAAATTAAAATTCTTCAGAATCTGTCTTTTGTGGTGTCTCTAGAGGGAACACAACGATAGAAGTTTCGAGGACCATCAGCAAAGCTTAAGTCCTTAATTTTTAATACTCTTTATATTTGAACAGCTGCGTTTTTAGCTCCTTTTGTGCTTAGCATGGCCTAATTGTGCCAAAAGACTCCATGCATGCTCCACTAAGGTGGAGCGGGCCTATAACTCGAAAGAACTACGCTCTTGTAATTGGTTCATTGCAATTAGGGGTTGGGTGTCAAATTTTCCAGGCATTATTGATGATATATTGAACATGAATCGGGGGCTTACTTTTCAAAATAATAGGGAAGTTGAAAAAAACATGCCAGCCTTTGCCAAGGGGTTACTATGTAGTTCCACCCCTCTGCAATAGCTTATTGGTTACTTGCCAATAAGTACATAATATTAATATATAAATATAATAATAAATAAAAATATAAAATCCAAGACTCTTTGAGTCAACTCAATTCCAAAACTTGATGTGATATATGGATGAACTGCACAATTGTTGTAAGACACAGACCTCAAAGAACATCATTACAATAAATCCGGACAAGAAACTTACTAGATCAAAGATTCAAGTTGTTTTCCTTTTCTCTAGTAAGAGGTCTCAAAATCTCAATCAACCATTAGAAGTTCAAGTGCTTTCGTTACAGTTATTAAGTCCAAGTGCATTTAGAAAATTAACAATCAAAGGCTATATAGTATGTGTATTTGTTAGATTGTAGTTTGCATTCCTATGTCAATTAGAAATCCAAATTAAACCATCATGATCTGATCTATTAGAGTTTCAAATCAAATATATGGGATCTTAATCTAGGCTCTTAGATGATTATATTTGAGTTACTGCATGGAATTCGGAAAAAGGTATAAAACTTTCTCTTTTTTTTTTATAAGTAATGTTGTATATATCAAAAAGCGCAGAGGAGTGCAACCCTAGTACACGGGAAGTATACAAGAGAATGCCTAAGACTAGGGAGAAAATAGAGCAAGAAAATCTGAATAGCTAATAACTACATGAGCTAAATAAGCAGATGTCCAAGTGAAGAGGGAAAAAAGAAATAGGACTTGAGCTCCTCCAAAGTCCTCTCAAGATTATCGAAATTCCTATTGTTTATTTCCCTTCATATGCACCACATAAGGCAAAGGGGCACCATCTTCCAAGCGACCACACTCCTTGAATTACCCCCAAACCACCATCAAGCCATTAAATCCACCACACTGTTAGGCATAGCCCAGGAAAGCCCAAATTGACTCAAAATTGTGATCCATAAGGCTCGAGCCACCTCGCAATGGAGGAGGAGATGATCAACGGATTCCCCATCCAATTTACAAAGGCAACACCAATTAACCACGATGACTTGTCTTCTCCTAAGATTATCCAATGTTAGAATCTTTCCCAAAGACGCCGACCAAACAAAGAAGGCAACTTTGGAGGGAGCCTTAGTCCACCAGATGCTCTTCCAAGGGAAAGAGGGATTGTCTTTGTATGCGATGATTTTGTAAAAAGATCCAACATTGAAAATCCCTTTGCGAGATGGGGTCCACCAAAGCTTATCCTCCCCTTCTCTTCTTACTCTAAGGGAATAAAGCAAGGAATAGAAGGAGGCCAACGTATCCACTTCCCAATCATGAATCAACCGAACAAAAACTAACATTCCACTAAAGGGTGCCAAAAGATCCATATTAGTAGCCATAGTCGCATCCTTCACAGAGGCAATGCTATAAAGAGCAGGAAAAGCTACCTTGAGACTAGTCTCGCCGCACCACAGATCATCCCAGAATCTGATCTCCAAACCGTCTCCCGGATCAAATCTAGGTATAAAACTTATTTCAGAAACCAGAACCATATTTGTCTGTTTTTGGAGCATGTATGGCCGTACGAGCGAATGTTTTAGCATGTTTTATTAACTTTTACTGATGTATTGTTCTTTTCTAACCATATATTCTACAGTAAAAATATCTCCAGCACATGGTGTGCTCTTAAAGTGCCTGTACTGCAGGCTTCAAATTGACAACTGAATCCATTTATTCATGAATGACAACTAAAAGGCATTTCTGATAATTGTAACTTTATTCCATCTTTTGAGATTTCCACTACAAAACTCTTTGTTTCCTTTCTGTATTTAGTCCTAGTGTTTTGAATACATCATGTCCACGTGTGACATCTTCTTTTGGTCGGATATAGTACTCTTATCGGAGTCACCAAACTCTCATTCTTATTATATTTACTTCCATAAAATCTACTTATATTTCATATAACAAGCAACATAAAACAGGCTCAAGAAATGGGAGGAAGGGGCGCTATCATCACAAGGAATTAGTAGTGACAAAAAGCTCAGCACACGCTGGAACCAGAACCTTTGTATCGGTACCCTGTTAATTATTTCAGGTCTCATACATGAGAAATTAGGAAACTCTTCTTCAAAAATAAGCTAAAGACCCTAGTTTGAAAGGCATTCCAACATTGGAGGATTAGTAAATTACTAAATTTGCTTGTAGTACCAAATGGATAGATTCATACATAAAAAAACTCAACACCGACTGTGCCTCAGGAATTTTAGAATGCCACTATGAACTTATTACGAAGTTGGGGTTTGTAATTATGGCCTTATAAACAAAGTTGCTCACTGCCCATGGTACATTTATCACTCTTGATTAGTAATCTTCTTGCCCCAAAGATTTTTATCTATCAATAGTCGGCAGCCTCTACGGAGTATATTCATCACTGCTCTGTGGAAGTCCCGAATTAGTCTTCACTCTTCCGTCCTCCCTGATAAGGTGATATCAGAACCCTCCCCAGTCCCCACTAATAAGGTGATACCATAACCTCCTCTCCCCCATTACCTAGTAATGCTTCAAAACTGATTGGATACATGAGTAATTCACTAAAAAAATAAATAAATAAAACGGGGACGGTTGATGTAAGACTCGGCGTGTAAGGTTATTGCATGGTACAACTTTAACAGAAATTACACCAGCTTTAGCTTATAGTCCCTCCCTGTTTACTTAAACTTTACAAACTCATTCGTCCCAGTAAAACTCCAAGTCTACCGCTAACCAAAGCAGGAATATGACTTTCCTCACTTTTCCTACATTTTCTCGTAAACCAAACAAACGCTGGAATAGAAAAAACTACGGGACCGAAGTTTTAGGCGTATCTAAGGGAAGAGAGACCAACCTGTCCGAGTGGAGAATCTCTTTGGTGAGCGTAGTGATGGGCTCGATGTCTCGGAGGATCTCCTTTTCTTTGTCCTTCCACTGGCCGTAGTCAGGGTCCTCCCACCGAGGGTGCTTGGGAGGGTCCCTGGCACTCCAGGCCGCGGTGAAGTTGTCTGCAGGAGATAAACTCTCGTCGGCCCGATTCGGTTCGGCGGCGGTGCACCAGGGGCGGCGCGGCGTCGCGAAAATACTGGCGGCGAGCCGGTGGTGATGGTGGAGTCGAAGGCGGAGGACTGGAATGCCTCTGAGAAGCAGAGGGGCGGCCATGAGATCGGAGTGGGCTTGGGAATTGGGGGACTCCTATAGTCCTATTGATGATCATGGTGGTGATAGTCGACAGTGAGTGACTTGTCTGGTGAGGTGGGAGTTCTTTTTTTGGACGGATAGGGTAGCAAGGAAACCGTCGTCGTTTCGTCATCGCAAACTCTACGAACTAAGAAGCGTTTCCAAATTAATAGGAATGAAATTTTGAAGGGATTTTTTTTTTTTTTTTAATAAGTAAAAGAACTATATCAACATAACAATGCAACAATTAAATATTAACAAAATAACACTCTATAACTTCAAAGAGGATACCAAAATGTTGTTAGCTGAGCTGGTTATAACGTTCATTGTGAAAATTTGCAAAGGTTTTTAATTTTAGATTAAACATAATAAGCAGGAACGTAGCCAACCTTGAGAATGGGTAGGGGCCATGGCTGAAAAAATTTAATGGGCAGAGGCCCATTGGCAAAAAAAAAAAAAAAAAAAAACCATAAAAAAATTGTTTTTTATTACCTTTAAAATAAATAAAAAAAAGTCATTTGGAGGTGGCCCTGGACCCTGCCAGTCCCCCCTTCCTCCGTCCCTAATAATAAGCTGTGAAAGTTAAGAAATATATTTACAAGTAGATAACGAGTCTCTTAAACTGTGAGATAGATTACAACAAAACCAACACATCTTAAAGTTCAGATATGGATCTAGTGCACCCTTCTTTACTCAATCGAAAGAGAGTTGGAGAACAAAGAGTAAAATTCCTACAAATCTAACTGGAAAAATAAAGAATGGTGGCTACGCACTCAATAATGAAGGACATTAGAAAAAGGAGAGGTAGCCGAAAATGGAGGAGGTGCTTATATGTTGAGTAGGGCAGCAAGTAGGGGAGGAACTAAAACTTTTAGTTTGGGGTAAAAAAATTTAAAAAAAATAATAATAATTGAGGGGGCAAAAATTAATTTTTAAAGGTTTATTTTATATAAAAAATAATAATAATTTTTTAGAGATTATCTTATAACTTGGGGATTCCCAAGCCTTAAGGTGGTTTCGCCCCTTGCAGCAAATAAGACCCCTTGAGTAGTACCTAAGCCTTTTAAGCAAATGGTTGGGGTTTTAGAAGCAAAGGACATGGAAATCATTCGGAATACACCATTAAAATAATTAGAATTATCTTGTTATTTTGCTTATAATACTCATTGAAATGAATGTAAAAATCACTTATCATTAGTTTACTTTCACAAATATGATTTGCTCCACTCAAATAACGAATTCTCGCTTCTTCTTTCTTTTATTTTCTCATGAACAAACATCATGACGTTGGAACGAGTGTATTATAAGTTTTTCTTTTGTTGTTATGCAGCAAGAAATAATAATGGTTTTGAAGTGATGTAAATAAATGGTTATTTGGGAGAACACACTTTGGGTTTTCATGGCGCTTCATGTTGGTGATGAGGGAGACAGAGCACATGCTTAGGATTATGTTGTACATTCAATGGTGATTTAATCGGAGGCATGAGAACATGATGTAGGCAATAATACATCAAAATATATATGCTAAAACTTCACAAAATATCTTCCCAATTTTTATCTTGTTTTGAAATTATTTTTCGAATTTTAAAAACTCTCAATTTAGGGTATTGAACTTTCAATTTTTTATAATGTTTTATATTAAATATTTTCAAAATACCCATGTTTATTTTTATAAAAACTTGCAAAGATTAAGCGTTGGTTAGGATCTAACTGAATTTACAAAAATACCTATACTTGAATATTTGTACATTTTTTTATATAAAAAAACATGGGTATTTTGAGAATTAAAAAAAAAAAAATTACCGGAAAATCCTAATGGAGGAGAACATTGCAAAAAAATTGAAAGTTTGGTATCCTAGATTAAGAGTTTTTGAACTTCAAGAGTAATTTCAAAATGAGTAAAAGTTCAAAAAAAAAAATTTATAAAGTTTGTATAAATGGTATGGATAATGTTCAATTGAGGTCCATGGATGGCGGTTGAAGTAGTTTTGAAGTTGGGTGAAGGTAGAAGGGAAAGAGAAGATTAGCTCATGGTGGGTGAATGGGATTTGAGTTTCAGTCTCACTCACTGCCAAGGGTTCAATGATTCTTAGATGGTGTTGTTACAACCTATATCATGGATAAGCATTATCTTAAATTTTGAAGGAATTGGAAAAGAAATCTTTTTTTTTTTTTTTTGGTTTTTTGTTTTTTCTTTTCTGATTAAATTGTTCTTAAAAGTTAAAAAACTACCCGTCCCCAAGGGGTAGTTCAATCAGCTGTAGACCACGCCTTATAAAGTGAAGGTCACTAATTTGAACTCCCCCTCTTGTGTGGACATGTAAAAAAAAAAAGTTAAAAACTACCCAACAAGAGCATTCACAATGGAAGAGTCAAATGATACTTTTATCTAAAATAGCTAATCAGATTTATAAAAAAAATCCTATGGATTAGCTAAAAAAAATGCTACATATAACATCATTTTTCAAATGAGCCATTTTATTTTTTATTGTTTCTCTCACCTGTTTTCTCTTTTTTCTAAAACTTTTCTTACTTTTCAAGGGATCATTATGAAAATATTCTTTCACAATTTTTAATAAAAAGATATTTCATAAGTATGATCGACATTACTATGAGAATATGGTTTTCATACTTAACGTTAGCAAATACAACATTTAAAAAATATAACTGTTGAAAAATATAATTATTATAAAATACAATTGTTTCAAAAATATTATTGTTACAAAAATATTATTTGAAAAATAATAATCGTTGAAAAATTATTGTGCTAAACGAATTGCCATTAAAAAATAAAGAGTGAAATACGAATTTTAGAAAATAAATAAAGGAAGAATTAATAAAATAAAATAAAAAAAAAAATATTTAAATGATATAGATAAAAATATATCTAATCGGATGTAGGAGGCCTTTAAAAATTCATTAGCTAAATTAGTTAAAGTGAGTTTTGATGAGCAATTTTTTATAAAAAATTGGCTACTCCATTGTGAGTGTTCTTATGTCATCTAATCAAATTAAATCAATAGTTAAAAAATCCACAATTTTATTTTACAACTATTAAATAATGTTGAGGTGTTAGTTCAAACCCATCCTTGAGTTTTTTTTTACCATTGAGGAATAGTTATGAGATAAAAATATAGTTTTTCACATGAATAATACTACATACTCTCACTTCTCCACACCCATTCTTCTACACCCATAAGTAACTTTTAAAATTATTGGATCGTATTGGATGAATCTTTATTGGATTTTAATTTAAAGGTGATTTCAAAAGCAGCCTATAAATGTGAACAGGTTTGAGTATATGTAGCATTACTCTTAGCAAAAGAGTAATACTATAAACCACATTTTTATTGTGTAACTATCCACGATGCTAACACAGAAGTTTAAAGAGGAATTTCTTTCACTTTTATAGACTAGGTTGAAAGAAATTCCTCCAACCCAGTTTAGAAAAAAACTTTGTCTGTCTAAAAATTAGTTGGGACTAACACATCAACATAATCAAATTGTTGTAGAATAAAAATTTAATTTATAACATTACTCAAAATTTGCGAAGGAT
This sequence comes from Corylus avellana, assembly GCF_901000735.1. Taxonomy (NCBI): domain Eukaryota; kingdom Viridiplantae; phylum Streptophyta; class Magnoliopsida; order Fagales; family Betulaceae; genus Corylus; species Corylus avellana. The sequence goes on along the minus strand of NC_081546.1, from coordinate 6,900,742 downwards.
TTTAACATTAACAAAACATGTGCATTTCACATGTTCAAAGGACACGTGTCACTTTTATAGGCTAAGTTGAAAGAAATTCATCTAACCCAATTTAGAGGAAAACTTTGTCCATCTAAAAATTAGTTTGGACTAACACATCAACATAATAAAATTGTTGTAGAATAAAAATTTAATTTATAACATTACTCAAACAATATATCACTATCGTACTAAGTTGATGTAACATTCTCAATCCACCATTAATGGACGGACTCGTGGATATGAAGCTAAAATGGTTGATTGGTTGTTGTTATGGGTGGATTGTATTAAGAAGTCACAACTGCAACTTTATTAGTTAGGTTATTTTGTTAGAGTTGGTGACGGAAAGTCCAAATCTTCTTTCCAATTTTGGTTTTTTTGTTTTTTAAAATAGAAGAAACTACACTTATTATTTCAATTTTACACTTATTATATCTTTTAAACTTTAAAAAATTATAATTAACTCACAAATTATCTAACCATTAAACTTAGCTCATTCCATTAGGATTTTTTATTAAATCTAACCAAAGTTTAAAAAGAGGACAATAATCCTCTTGCATCAGATAAAAATACTAAATAAAACAAAAAACCATCGTGGGAAGAGACTATGTGGCCGTGAGTCCGGCTAGGGAAGTTTTTTTTCTTTAATGTAAAGACAATAAAGAGTATAATTTTAATTTCACAAAAAAGAAAAGAAAAGAGTATAATATACATTTTATGTCGTGCATCACACCTGACCTATTTTTAAACAAAATTGACTAAGAGTTTGTTTGAGATTGTGTTTTAGAAATAGAATTTTTAAGTCAAACAGAACTTTTGGGCAAAAGCTTTATTTTTAAGCTTTTGTCAAAAGTGCGTTTTTGCCATTTTTAAGCTTCTTTGACCTTTAAAAGCGCTTTTAATTTTTTTACCAGATAAGTGTTTTTTTTTTTTTTTTAAACAGATTTTTTGAGTGTTAAAAGTACTTTTATGTTCTTCAAACGCAATCTCAAACAAATTCTAAGTGATAGGGTTAGATGGTTTTTTAAAATTTAAAAAGATATTATAAATTTAGATATAAATTTGAGGAATAAATATAATTTCCCCTTTTAAAAATCGTTCTTGTGCTCTTGTTCTGTCCTTTTTTTTTCTTTTTCTTTTTTTTCTTTTTTTCTTTTTGGTTTTGAGGCACTTAGTTGTTCAAAGAGAAATGATAAAAAATATTTTCTCAATCATCTTCATATAGTGAATGAATGAATCTAATTATTAAAAAAAAAAAAAAAAAAGAGGATAAATTTACCATTAAATTTTTGTATGATTTACATGATTTCACAAATTTAATAATTAGATTTGAAAAAAATAAAATAAAAGACGATTAAGAGAATGATATGTAGCGGATGGGCCACCTCTTAACAATTGAAAGGCCCAAAAGATTCTCTTCCAAATATGGACCATAACCAAATAGAAGCAACCCAACTAAAATTCCACTTTTAGACTCCTCTTTTATTTTTTATTTATTTATTTTTTTTTCACAAAATAAACCCCTAAAATGAAACGACTTTCCAATCAATCTCATCTCCCCATAATACACCACTCATTAAAATATTTTTCAAACTAAAAATAAAAAATACTTACCCAAATACAAGTATAACCAATATGTATTTTTTTTAATCAACGCGGAAGACGGGGAAAAGGGGGAGACAAGTATAACCCATACGATTACTCATTTTTGGCTCAATTTCATTAATACGAATTTTAAAAATATGCAACAAGAAATAAGCTAGAAATTTGCGTAAAAACATAAGGACGCCCGCTCCTTATCCTTGCTCCGTGTTTTAAAAGGATATTATGTTTCTATTATTTATGTTTTTTTTTTTAATTACCTTGTTAATACCTAGGCTTTTATGTTTTTATTTTGGGTTAAATAGTTTATTATTACCTGAGTTTGCAGTTTTTAATTTTTTCTCACCTAGGGTTCAAACACGGTCATAAATGGTACCTGACTTATAGAAAAAGGCCAACTTAATACCCCCGTTAGCCAAAACTAGCAAAATGCCACGTGTCGTCACAGAGGTATGCCATGTGTTGAAAAAAAAAAAAAAACAAAAAAAAAATTGAAAAATTCATGGGGTGGCCGCCCACCCCCAGACCAGTCTTGGGGGTGGCTGAATGACCAAAATGGGGGTGGCTGGCCACCCCCATTGGCCAAAATAGGGTGGCCGACCACCCCATGAATTTTTTATTTTTTATTTTCTCCACCTAAGTATAACCCTTTTATTTTTTTCATTTAAATTTCAATTCATATCACAGATGATATATGACTTATGGGTAAATACCAGTCTAGTATCTTTGTCACCATTCCGTCAGTCAAACTAACGGACTGTAATGTGAACTGGTTTCGACCAGCCCATAAGCCGGTCTGGGAGTGGCTTGTCCACCCAGCCCACCCTCAATGACCAAAAAGGGGGTGGTTCAAAGGCCTTCGGAGTGGTTCGACCACCCCCAGACGGGCTGCAGGGGTGGCTGAAACCACTCTCATGGTAGTCCATTAATTTGGTTGACGAAATGGTGATAAAGATATTAAATTGGTTTTTACCTATAAGTCAAATACTATCTGTGATACACATCGAAACCTAAGTGAGAAAAATAAGAACGTGAAAATCTAAGTACTAAAAAGATAATTAACAAATTTTTTAAAAGAAATATATGAGAAGGGATAAATGGTTTGAAAATGAAAGTTATGGGTTTAACTTGAAACAATAGATGGTTTTAAAATGAAATTTTAATTAAAAAAAAAAAAATGAAAGATGAAGAAAAAAAATTATAGACATTCTTTAAAATGACTAGTATTAATCCACAGCATGAGTTTTTTCAAACATAAAGCAACAGATCAAAAAGACTAATCTGCTCGCCACTTGGAGATGTGTGCTTATATATAGTAAGTTGTAACCCATCTACAAAGTGGTAGAATGCAATCTTAGAATTATCATCTAAAAAGGATCACCACCTACCTAGAGCAAAAATGTTAGCTTAGAATCCCGGTACATATTCACTAGGTTCATGATCACAACTCACAAGTTTGTATGTATTAAAACCAACTTCATAAACAAATTGTAAACCCAACTTCATAAACCCCAATGTTGAAAGAGATTTGTTGATATTAGTAGCTTTCTTGAGACGTTCACCCTCAGCACCAGAACTCTTCTGCCTGTGAGAGAAACATATAGCCAACAACACCAAGACATTAGTTGAAATTTATAAAGACAATTATTTTAACTCTTTTATGATATGAGATATTCTTCTTTGCATCAATTTACCTTTCAGATCCAACTAAATCAACAAGATTAAGCCGAGCAAATTGATGATGAGTTACATAATAAACAATGAATTCTCAAACCAGGATAACATTTGTAAAACAGAGATGAAGTATACAAGAAGATGAAGGAAAAAAAAAAAAAACTATTTACATTTACTCACCTTACTTTCAATTATGCAAGTAAATACACCATGGGAATGACTGCTAGCACGATTCATATTACTAGCAGCTACCTTTCTGTTTGCTCTGCCCTAAAAATATAAGAAGAAAAAAAAAAAAGGAAGAATATAAGAGTTGTGTACTTAACCAATAGAAAGAACATCTATATCAACTGGATAATTTGTCTACAGCCTGAGACTTCGACTATGTCTCGGACATATAACAAAGTGAAGAAAGTGTAGACAAAGTGTAGTCTTTATATGATTAAATTACTTAATGGACACAACCATTTAGACTCTCCAAATATTTGAGAGCACTATATTACTATAAACAATTGAAGCAGCATTAATAAAGGGGTTATATACTTGAATAAGTTGTTGAATAATATCCAGAGCACTTGCAACTTCTACTTTTCTACAAAACCCCTTTCTTAGTATCCTCTCTTATATGTAACATATACATCAAAATGTGGGTTTTCTGTAGGCATAATTGGTTGGTCAAAACTTTTGAAAAATTTATCCATACTTGCAAGTTGTTAGTTGATGGGTCCAAAAGATCAAGAATTTGTTCATTGTATATTTCCAAGAATGAGCATTTACACGTGAATCTTAATTTTTCTTCTCTACAGGATTCTTTTTCCTTGCATACCACAATCGCACCAATAATAATTGAATTTAATTAATCCCTTATAATGTTGTGTGCAGGACTTGTTGGCCCTGGGAAAGAATGTGTAATGACACGTATAAGACTTAGACCGGTGTCGAAAACATAGATCTGCTTCAAAAAAAGTCAATTTAAGAAAGCTTGTAGAAACCAACAAAGTCAAAAGATCGGGGAGGATAACGAATGGCAAGGTGGAGTAGGCGGTCAAAGCGATGGAGGAGGCTGAACGCTATTTCTGAAGTCTAAACAAAATCTAAAACAGAAACAAAAAAAAAAAACAAAAAAAAAAAAAAAAAAAAGGGAAAGGAAGAAGGATGGAAGAAACCACCATTCCTCCCCTTTAGATCGCACCAGAAGGGACCGGATGCATAGAGGCCTTTTAAAATATTTTTTTTTTTGACATGTCTATATAAGAGGGGAGAAAAAATTTAAATTAGTAACTTTCGCTTTATAAAGCATGATTCCCAGCCGATTGAGCTATTCCTTAAGGACGTAGAAACTTTTTATATATAGAAGAAATACGAAAAAGAAATGATTGGGGATGAATTTAAGATTCTATTCTTTAAAATTTGAAAAAAAGAAGCTCTTTAAAGCATCGTTCGTGCCCACTTATTTGCGTAATTGAATTTGGTGTTGCATTATCCTCTTCCATTGGTCATTCTTGAGTCGCGAGTCGCGACACGTGAGAGAGCCCATCCTCGCTCCCACTTCAGAAGACTATTCTATTTTTGTTTTTATTTTTTTGTTTTTTTAGGGGTCTTAAAAAAGAACTTTTTTTATTCTAAAGGAATAAAAAATAGCAATTGTACGAACAGAACTCAACAAAACAAAAGCCAAATGAAATCTGATTTCAAGTCCGTTTCTGAAAATTGCAAGGAAGACGGAGATTGAGAGGCTGGCTCTTGAGTGGCTCGAAGCTCCTTTGCGGTGGTGCCTAGGATAAGAAATACGAAAGGCTGAGGGACGCATAGCTCGCCCGTCTGTTTCTCTACTCGCCCTGGATGGGCCAGTCAACTTCGACGGCTGCAATCTCCAGCCGCCGCGAAAGCATTCAAAGCCATCGGTCCAAGGCCAAATCATCGGCCCTGATCTCCCCGATGCACACAGACGATGTTGAAGACTTCGAGTGGATCGTCGATGGAGGCACCGACTACATCTCCGAACTGCCAGACGAGTGCCTGGCTTGCATTTTCCAGTCTCTCGGCTCCGGCGACCGCAAACGCTGCTCTCTCGTCTGTCGCCGGTGGCTCCAGATCGAGGGACAGAGCCGTCACCGTCTCTCCCTCAACGCCCAGGCAGATCTCCTCTCTAAGATCCCTTCCCTCTTCTCCCGATTCGATTCCGTCACCAAACTCGCCCTGAAATGCGACCGCAGATCCGCGAGCATCGGCGACGAGGCGCTCATCCTCATCTCGCTCAAATGCCGCAACCTCATGCGCCTAAAGCTCCGAGCCTGTCGCGAGTTGACTGATGCCGGTATGGAGGAATTCGCGAAGAACTGCAAGGGTTTGAAGAAGCTCTCGTGTGGATCTTGCACCTTCGGAGCCAAGGGAATGAACGCTGTGCTCGATAACTGCTCGGCTCTCGAAGAGCTATCCGTGAAGCGCTTGCGTGGCATCACCGATGGTGCCGCGGCTGAGCCGATTGGCCCTGGCGTAGCTGCTTCATCGCTCAAAACGATTTGCCTGAAGGAGCTCTACAATGGACACTGTTTTGGTCCTGTGATTATAGGCGCCAAGAATTTAAGAACATTGAAGCTCTTCAGGTGCTCCGGCGATTGGGATAAGCTTCTCCGAGTTATGACGGATCGTGCCTCTAGCTTAGTCGAAATTCATCTCGAGAGGATTCAGGTCAGCGATCTCGGTCTCGTGGCGATCTCCAGTTGTTTGGATCTGGAAATTCTGCACCTCGTTAAGACCCCGGAGTGCACGAACGTCGGGCTCGTATCGCTCGCGGAGCGTTGTAGGCTCTTGCGGAAGCTTCACATTGACGGATGGAAGGCGAATCGGATAGGCGACGAGGGCCTAATTGCCGTCTCGAAAGGTTGTCCCAACCTTCAGGAGCTGGTTCTCATAGGTGTGAATCCCACAAAACCGAGTTTGGAATCTTTAGCATCGAATTGCAAGAACCTAGAGCGCTTAGCTTTATGCGGAAGCGATACTGTTGGTGACGCCGAGATTTCGTGCATTGCTGCGAAATGCGTAGCGTTGAAGAAGCTTTGTATAAAGAGTTGCCCGGTTTCAGATCAAGGCTTGGAAGCCCTTGCGGGCGGGTGCCCGAATTTGGTGAAAGTGAAGCTCAAGAAGTGTAGAGGAGTAACGGCCGAGGGCGCTGACTGGTTGAAGGCAAGTAGGGAATCCCTTGCCGTGAATTTAGATACTGGTGAGCCTGAGCATCAGGATGCGAGTGCGAGTGACGGAGCACAAGAAAATGCCGTCGAATTTCCGCCTCCAGTGCCCAGTCAAATGGCAGCGGCGGCCAGTATTGCGTCGAGCAGTTCCGGTCGATCGAGTTCGTTGAAGTCTAGGTTAGGGCTTTTAACTGGGAGGGGCTTAGTGGCTTGCACTTTGAGAAGGTGGACAAGTGGTAGCGGCAGTGCCCGGGGTAGTTAGATAAGGAATCTGAGCAAAAAGTTTCAGAATTGAATAGCATGCTTGCTCTTGGCTCTGTTTACATTGTTTTGCGTTGTATTACTTGATTCCGTCTTTTCTTTTCTTCTCTCTCTCTCTCTCTCTCTCTCTTTTTTTTTTTTTTAATGTAATTTAATTTTATGCAGTGTGCTGTTTATTGCCTTTTAAACTGAATCTTCGCTGCTGCAGGTGGTAATACACACTTTTTATCATTTCTGTTCATTTGGTGAACTCACTTTTTTACTCTGTTTTATTGAATGAGTGCGGCACCATCAGTCCTAGTCTTGAAATCTATGTAAGACATGTTCCTGATTATTTGATTAGTACCCGGGAATCAGACTTGCGAGAAAATGTCTAAAATTTTCAGTACTCAAGAAGTATTACTTCATGTTATTGGTTGTGTACTGTATGGTTGATATCTATTCTCTCTCCCTGTCTCTCTGGGCAATAGCTACATTTCAAAGACATCATTATTCATTATTTCTTGAGGATGAACACCCTTGGCGGGGCTTGATCGAACCCACTAACAGGTTTGGTGAGAGGATTGAAGTCATAATACTCCTATGATATGATGCAAGGAAATTACTTGTGTGCTGATGTAATTATGGAAATAGGCAGATATCCTGCCTACATACTTGTTACAATGTTACCAATGAGCCTAACAGGTAGCTAGAAAAGGATATTGCATAGTGTAAGACATTTGCTGAGGGAGGAGCACCTAGCAGCTGGTCGTTGGTAGTCTTAGAGAGAAAGGAGGGTTTCAATCAGCAGAGTGCTAGCCTGGCATCAACTTCTTGATGGGAGTTACTGTGTTTGTTTATAAGTGACAGGGTTCATTGGCCTGCTCTTGGTGCTTATTTCAGGTCAAAAAGAATAGAGGTAAATTAAGCTTCATGTCTGCTTGGTTTTGTGTGTATATTAAGGGTTCTTTTGTATGAGGTAAATGTATTTACCATGTTAATCTTTGCTAGTATGTTATTGTTCTATTGCATCTTACATTTCGGTTTTGTCTTTGCTCTAGCTGGCTTACTTCCCTGGCATATTTGTAATCAAGAGTTACTTGCATCGTAAATGTTCTGATTGCAGCAATGATGCTGATGATAATGATGCTTTTGGGGAATCCACAATTGGGCCGAGCAAATATTTCTTATGCAAGGGAGAGGCTTTGATTTTGCTTTTGGTACTCCCTTGCACAACACACACCTTTCAAGCATGTCCATGGTTTGATCTTTGTATGTGTGTGAAGTTATATGTCACAATTATTACCATTTTTTTTTCTGGGTCAATTATTACCAAGATTGAGGCTTGAGCAACTACCTAAACAATAGCAGATCATATTTTCATTAAGCAAAAAGAAGCTACCAGGGCCTTGAAATTTTGAGCATCATGACCAACGAGAAAAGGTAACTTTTGGTTTTTAAGGCTTGATTTTGCAGCTTTGAGATATGTTTTCTCTGGAGAATCCAGCTTAGTACACTGCTAAGATATACAGTATTATGTTCCATAACATGTCTGTTTAATGAAGAATTTCCTCCTAAATTTGGATAGAGGGCATTTCGATATTTATTCTTGTTCACAGGCACACAACAGGCCCTTTCAAGCATGCCCATGATTTGATCTTTGTCTGTGCATGTGTGTGGGTGAAGTTATATTTACCCAAATTTTTTGACAGGTATAAAGTAGCTCTACTACACAATTTCGAGAACTGGCCTACTTGTAGTTGCTGTCTACGAGCTCTGTACAAAATTTGACATCTTTTTTCTGAAAATAGCTTATGATAACCCAGGAGCAAAAAGTTTAGAAGTAAAAGATATGCTGGTCTATGTCATACCAATTAGCTTTTAAACTCCTCCCATAATAATTTTCATACTGCAGCTTGTAATATACTTGACACGTTGAAGGAGCTCAAGTTCTTTTTTATTCTCATTATACTTGGACAGCTGCGTATTTAGCCCCATTGGTGATTAATTTTAATGATTTTTTGTTCTTTTTTCTCCTTCTAGATAGGCTTGTTTCTTATGTACTTTTTGTGTACGAGAGCCACTTATATAAAAATATGTATATACTTTACACGAGCAATGGTAAATCTCAGTAGTTTGTATTTTTGGCTCTGAATATCCAGTATGCAATTAATTCCTACATTCCCAATGTGTATGTAAGAATGGCTTGACCAGTGGAGAAGGTGCAATATGTTAAGTTAAATGTTTTAATGAAAAAAGGAAAATGATGATAACAAATGTCAAAATTGGTTTTGCTGTTTTAGGGTTTTATCAGGCTGAATTTTAGAGAAGATTCCTTGAGAACTTCAAAGTGTTCAGATACTGCAAAATCATATTATGAAAATAGAATACGAGTATCAAAACCAATTTGTAAGAGATGGGATGGTGATTGGTGAATGCACTGAAGGTTACTGTCTTATAGCTTTCCTATAGATTTGGCCCAAAGCATGCACAGATGACAACCGTACAAATACAGAAGCTGTTTAACTTGTAGTGGACAGAATGAATAAACCAACTTTTCTTTGTGCTTACTTTACTTGCTTATCTGATCACTTTCTAGGCCAAAATGGCTCGTTGGGGAAATTACAATGTACGTTGCCTATCGAAAAGAAAGAACAGAATCTGCTTAACTTGTAGTGGACAGAATAAATAAACCAAATTGTCTTGGTGCTTATGCTTGCTTATCTGAACTCATCCAATGTCGATTCTTTAGGCTCGGGTTCGTTTAGATAAAAGTCAAAACTTCGAACTTACGCCAATTAGGATAGCTAATGGCTTTAGTCCAAAATCTAGCAATTAATAATTATAATATTTAAATCTAGCAAGAATGTTAATTAAAGAATGCAATTAATAATTATAATATTTAAATCTAGAAATAATGTTAATTATAGATCTATCCATAACGATGATTGCAATGTATCAATAACGAAGAATAACATCAAAGATTTAAATATTGACAATGAGGGAATGACCGCATCATGTATGATGTATGTATGAAATGAGGAAAGGATGAAGCGAATAAAGGAGAGAAGATGTGACTAACTGGTTTTGCAGTGGTGGATTGCTTTACTCCAGGCTAATGGTGACCCGACAAGTTTCCACTGGTAGCTCAAGTAGAAAAAGCTAGCGCGCCACATGACATTTTCTCTCAGAAAGTGTGCAACATGTTAGGTAGGGGTGGGAAATGGGATGTTTGTTCAAAATAGCAAGACTTTGTAATATTGCACATGGTCCACATGGAGTGATTTAGACTCTATAGGGAGCAATGACGACCAAAAATGCTTTGAGAGAGATTAATCAAGGTTAAGTGGGTTGCTGCACACCACCTTTGCCGTCAAGTTTCCAAAAGACTCGTCGATTGTGCCATACCACTCAATACATGGTCACTTCATGTTTGATGATAGATTTGTTGGATCATATCCTTACCTACCAAATCATTGTTTCCCTTCTTTCCTTACGAGACAACTCATTGGCTTGTTTATGATTGCAAAGAGATCAGCTGAAAGCTAAAATAGGCCGTCGGTGGTTGAGCTCTTGCAGAAATTGGTAGGGGTGCAAAGGCGGTTAGTAGATTTCACTAACCGCAACCGCTAACCGCTTAACGGTTAGCGGTTAGCGGTTAACCGCCGATTAGCGGTTAGTGAAATAGATAACCGCCCGCTAACCGTTTTTTTTAAATTGGGCTTTTTTTTGGGCTTTTTGGGCTTTCTTTAAGGCTTTTTGGGCTTTTTTTTACCCTCATTTTTTTTTCTTGTATTTTTAATATCTTCTTGGGCCCAATTGCTATAAAAAGAGCCCATATTGAAAAATCAAAAATATTTGACCCAAAATTTACATTTACTTGTACTTTAAAAAAAATTTCTTAAATATTAAATCATAACCGGTTAACTTTTTTTAAAAAAAAAAAAAAAAAAAAATCAACACAACATACAAAAAAAAGTTCAGATTTCAGACAACTGTCACAACATATAAAAAAAATAAAAAAAAAAGTTCAACACAAAGCATATAAAATAAGTTCAAAAAATGGTTAAATTTCTTTTTCTAAAAAATGTTCAAAAAATACATTAATACTTCAATTGTGATTATAAGTAACACATTGTTGAATCTAATGTCAATTACTTAATTTGATATTATATAATTATATAGTCTCATTAAATTACATCATATGATTCATATGATTAATTATTTAAATTCTTATCATATTTACTTATAATCTTTTTTTTTTGAATTGAACTTAATATCTAATGGTAAATGGTAATGTTCAAACTCCTAAATCCTAAATTCCTAAAGTATCTAATAATGCTTTAATTAAATTGTAGACTTGTAGTTATAAGTAATATATTGTTTAATTCAATTGAATCAATTGTGATTATCATTGTACATGAATCATATGATTAACTTGTAGACTTATGACTTATGAGTTATGTCATATTATATATGTATTATTTATTATTATATAATCATATGATTTAATGATCAAGTCATCATGTAATATAATCATATCAATTATAGTGATAATATATAAATTACTAAAATTATAATGATAATACATTAATACTTAAAATGTGTTTATAAGTAACACATTGGTCATTGTTTAATCCAATGTCAATTACTTAATTTGATACTATACGAATCACATCATCATTGTATATTAATAATATGATTTACTTGAAGTCTTGAATAAAGTATTTGAATTGTCATCGAATCATATGATTAAGTATTGATATTATACATTTATATTATTCATATACATATGTAGACTTATATAGACTTATAACATATATAGACTTATAAGTTTATAACATACATTGGAAATAAATCTCTAGATATTTAATTGTTGTATTAGTATGAATTGGTATACTTATGAGTTATGTCATATTATATATGTATAATTTGTTATTATATAATCAAATGATTTAATGATCAATCTCATGTGATATAATCATATAAATTATAGTGATAATATATTAATACTCAAATTGTGATTTAATTATTTTTTTTTAAAAAATTGTGATTTAATGATCAAGTGATTATATGATATAATCATATAAATTATAGTGATAATATATTAATACTCAAATTGTGATTTAATTATTTTTTAAAAAAATTGTGATTTAATTATCAAGTGATTATGTTATATGTATAAATATTTTTATAATTATAATTATAAAAATATATTATATAAAAAGGCGGTTAGCGGTTAGCGGTTACGGTTAGTAGACCCAATAACCGCTAACCGCTAACCGCTAGACGGTTATAGCGGTTAGGCGGTTAGCGGTTAATGCGGTTAGGCGGTTAGACGGTTAGGCGGTTGGCGGTTATAGCGGTTAGCGGGCGGTTTGCACCCCTAGAAATTGGTGTCGAGATAGACCATCGCATGGAGCCGATTTGGGATTCATCCCCCTCATGCTCCGTAACTCTGCAGTAAAATATCGGTTGGGCTTTTGACCTTTTGTAATAAACACGGTATATATGTCTGACTAAGATATGTATGGGCTAGGTGATCGACCCTCCCAAGTCCCAAGTAAGATATAGGATGGGTGGCCGATCAGAATTTGTATAGGTTAGGTGACTGGCCCTCTCTAGTAGAGTATGGTATGGCTGACCATTTGTTTAGGAAGGGTGATTGTTTTATTCAAACATATACCATTTATAAATTACAAATTATCATAAATTGTAACGCTCCTATTAAGTAACCCTTATGATAGTAACCGAAACCACTACTAACTATAGTTACACTTAATAAATATGTTGTGGTTAGTGTTAGAGAATATGTGAGCTTGTCTCACATTGCTAATGTATGAGAGTCTCTCTCCCTTTAGGTTCTATATATTGGAACATTCTATGTACTATCAAATCATTCAATAAAAGCAAGATACAGCTTATTGGGCTTTAGTGTACGGCTATATACCGAACCACTTTAATCTTATGTCTTTTTATTTATTATTCTACTTTATATTTCCGCATTATAGAATCTTACCGTTAGATGGTTGGTGATGGCTTAATAAATCTGTTGTGGTTAGTTAGGTGGTTGGTTATGTGCTAGTAAGATAGGAGTTCTAACACGACTTTGTATTCATATCGTCACATCTCTTATAAGAATTTAGAAGAAGATTGTGGGGACGATTGATTTAAAGTTAGGAAAATATTTGGATTATTTAATTATTATACTTTTTATTATATATTTTTGCAAACTTACATGGCAATCAACCTTTTATGAAAATCAATTTGAGTCTTACATAAATTGTTAGGTTACTAATCACATTTTAGTAGTTGATATAGTAAATACCATGTTGTAGATTATTACATGTCAATTTATATTGGACACAAATTTTTTCAAACCAGTTTAGAGTAAAATTATTTCAACTTACATTAACAAATGTCAAGTGTACTGTAATATGTTTGAGTTTCTTAAAAATTAATGTTTATGTTCTTAGGTTAGAAGAGTAATAAATAATGGTTAAGAATGTTAAAAAAAATACAGAACAAGATATTTTCTAGTTCATTTTGAACTGGAGAATATCCAGTTAATGGTCAGGATCTCTTTAAGAGATCCTAAGGCCATAAATAAGACATTTGTCCTATTAATTAAAAAATAATAAAATATTATACATATATTTTTAAAAAATTATAAAATAAAATTATAAAAAATTAAGAGGTGGCTGGCCACCATTGGGGGGTGGCCAGACCACCCCCAAGGGCCAAATCTAAAAAAAAAAACATAAATTCGTTTGGCGCTTGAGGTGGCCGGACCACCCCCAAGAGCCAAACAAATTTATGTTTTTTTTTTTAGTTTGGGTTTATGGGGGTGGTCCACCCCCTATAGCTAAGATGGGGTGGCCAGCCACCTCTTATTATTATTATATTTTTTTAATTTTTT
>NC_081546.1:6855433-6886866 GCF_901000735.1 Corylus avellana | reverse complement strand
AAAAAATTTTAAAACTACTTATTTAATTTTTTTTACTCTAAAAATTGTTAAAACTCACTTTTGAAAAAAGTTAAAAATATAAATTTTTTCTAAAAAGCTCTTTTTGACTTTAAAAGTTATACTTCTCAACATAATTCCAAACATGATCTTACTAGAGTGTGTTGGAGAAAAATTTTCTCCAAACTAATTTGAAAAAAAGTTTTTATCCATTCATATTTTAGTGGTTGATATAATAAATGTCGTTTGAACTAAATATAGGGCTGTTAAGTGAGCTCGGGCTCGGCTCGCATAAGCTCGGGCTCGGCTCGCATAAGCTCGACTCGAATATTAAATGAAGCACTTTATGAACACAAATCCTAGCTCGAATATTAAACGAAGCAAGCTCGGCTCGACTCGGCTAAGCTCGTGAACAGCTCGTATAAGCTCGAGTGTGTGTATATATATATATATATAAACTAAGTAATACATAATTAATTATAAATCTCATAATTATTAAAACCTTAAAATTGCATTTATATTTAAGCGTTAGAGAATGAAAAATTTTAGACCCTTCGTGATCAAAGAGAGAGAGAGCAATCATTAAAAAAACCTCGATTCAATTAGAGCAGACCAAAAAGAAAGGAAGAAGAATCAAGCAGAAACTACTGAGGGAGATTGCGAAAGACATAAACTATTAAAGAATCAAATAGACCCAAATACTATCACTACCTGTCTGGTGAGCAAGAGTGAGAGAGTGGGAAATGAGAGTTCAGATGGAAGATCCGTTGTGACTGGTGAGGGGGATTGAGAGAGAGAGACGTTAAAAAAATATTTTTTTGTAGGGGGCGTTGTCTGAATTCAATCTGTTAACTTCTCCCACATTGTTAAGAAAACCTCAATCTCTAAGTTTGCTTATCTATAAAAAGATGCATATCTTCTCTCTTTGAAACCAAATGTCTTGCTGTATTGACTCAGGTTCCATACTCGACTAGCCAGGCTAAGCAAATACTCATATGCAAACTAACTTCTTAAGCCGTTTAAGAGTACTTGAAGTTAAAAAAAAAATTTAAAAACAAAAACATTAAATATAAGAGCCAGCTCGCGAGCTGGCTCGGCTCGACTTAGTATTAGCTCGAGCTCGATTATTTTGACTCGCCCTTGAGCTCGACTCGAGCTCGAGCTCGAATAAAATTTAAACGAGCCAAGCTTGAACAAGGGAAGCTCACTCAAGCTCGGCTCGTTTACACCCCTAACTAAATATCAGGTGCAAAAGGCTTATGAAAGGTATCGTAATTAATCAACACTAACTAACAAATCATAGGGAGAATTAAGAAAAATTTAAAAAATTCATGCATTAAATTGAAATCGACGATAAATTTTGCCAAAACGGAAAAACAAAGAACAAAAGAAAACGTGTAATCGTGTCAAACCTAGTCTTCAAAAGTGAACTAGCACTGGTTTCTTTCTCTTGAAATCTGTGTGCGTTTGGATCAAAGACAGAGAGATTAGAGAGAATGGCATTTCTAGGGATTGATTTCAGCTGCGCTCTGGGATCTCTCCGCAACGGTCAAATCCCACCCAAAGACTGCTTGCTGCCTCTCATTTCCAAGCTCCTCGGCTATTGCATCGTCGCCGCTTCCACCACCGTCAAACTCCCCCAGGCACGTCAAATAAATATTTATATATTGGTAGTTTTAGTTTGGTTTTGATCCTGTTGATTGAAATTACCTATCGCACAGCGTTGGATGCGCTGAATTAGGGGTTTGACTTGACCTGTGGGTTACTTGCTTGCCTTAGTTTTCGAATGAGCGCATGAGATTTGGTGCAACGATTGTGAAAAGATTGCGTATTGGGGGGTCGGGCTTATGATTTTTGCATTCAAAGTTAACCGTTGGGAACCCATTCTTCAGTAGACTCCAGACGTAGAAATTGTGGATTTGCCTTTTCTTTCTTTCATAAGTGCTATGAATTCGAACGAACGCTCTGATATTAGTTTTCAATGTTATGAGCAAGAGCTCATCTTTGTAGTCCTTTGTTCATGGTTAATTGGAGTGAAATTATCCCTAAACCATTTATTTAAAGCATACAACTCTTTCGAAAGCTATTAGTTATAATCTGTAACTGACTTATGGAGGAATTAAAATAATTGGAATTTGAAAATGAATGCGACTAACTATAACGTAATTTTGTAAAGGAATTTGTGATCCCCAATAATGCCATTGTTCTTAGTTCACCTTAATGAACCTGGTTCTTGCAGCATGCTTTATTAATGCTTTTGGTTAGTTTGATATCATCCATTATATCGTGCTTTTGTTCTGAAATTGCAGATATTAATAATTTTGAAACATAAAAGTGTTAGGGGCCTCAGTGTTGTGGCCTTTGAGCTTGAAGTAGTGGGCTACACCATTTCTCTGGCATATTGTCTACACAAAGGGCTTCCCTTTTCAGCTTATGGGGAATTGGCATTTCTTCTGATCCAAGGTACGTTCATGCCTTTATTATTTTTGTTTTCAATCTAAAGCATTGCAGTGAATATGGGTGTGTGAAAAAAAAAAAAAAAAAAGAAGTCATGCTAGTATGTGTAAAGGACTGTGCTTGCAGCATCGAAGAGTGTCTAGAACTGTAGATGTTTTGCTTTGCCTCTATAACTGGTCCTGGTTAGGTTTAAGGTTTCCAATTGAGCATTTGATCATTGCTCTTATGATGTTAAATTATCAACCAAAAAACAGTTTTGTCAGCTGTGATTTGGAAGGAGATTGAAAAGCATGGTCCAGAAAAAGGAAAGGCATAGTACAGAAAATGTGTTTCAACTGTGACACTGGTCACAATCCCTTAAATTGTAGCATGGTTGGTTCATGTTAAATGATGAGTGGCATAAATAGTAATTATAAAATTGGAGCTAGAACCCCTAGGGATTAGCTCAAGTAGTAAGGGCCTTAGTCTCGGTGGCATTTCCACCTGGTTTAAGGTTTGAATTTCCTTGGGTGGAAACAATTCCTAAGTAGTATTACTCGATCCGTGTGGAGAAATTACCCGACAAGGGTGGGTACACAAAGTGGCCCCTCCCTTGAAGGGGTTCTTCGTCATAAAAATAAAAAATAAAAATTTGGAGCTGGATTTGAACCCAGAAAATAATTGGCCTAAATTCAAGTAACCTGAAACCTTTTTACTTATTACATCAAGTGTTACTCCATGCTTGATGCTAAGTAATTTTATTCTTACTTTTGTCTTTAGTGCCTTGTAATTACATAGCTGCCTTATGTTCTCTTCCAACATTGATTTATGCTAGTCCTGTTGTCTCATTGCATGGGCTGAGTGCATTAGAAGCTGGATTGGCATTATTGTGGTCCATTATAGCTAAGATATATTTATGTGTCAGTTTGCCTATATTCTACAATTAGGCAAGAAACCTAGATTTTGACACGAGAAGCATCTGTTGAACCCTGTTCATTATGTGTTGGTTGGCTCTATTGGACCCTCTGGATGAGGTTACTTTGCGACATGAAAAGCTGATATCATATTCTTTATGGATCTAACGTACTTCCTCTTTTGCTTATCTGTTGCAGCTCTAATTTTAGTTGCCACAATCTACTATTATTCTCAACCTGTGGGTATCAAAACATGGATCAGGGCGTTGCTGTATCCTTCTTGCGTGCAATATAATATTGGACTTGTCTTGAATTTGCATTTTTTGAGACCAAAAACATGGTCAGACTCTTCCTTACTATGATGGTGTTTCAGATATTGTGCTATAGCACCAACTATCCTAGCTGGTCAAATCGATCCTGTTCTCTTTGAAACCCTATATGTGAGTAGCATCTTTTACTTTCTAGTCTGCACTTGAACATATGTTGTTGGGGTTTGTCACAGCTCTCACTTTTTGCTTGCATTTTTACTCATCTTTACACGGATGCTGATTTGAAAGTACACGCATTTCAAATGTTCAGGCTTGTTTATAATTTTTTTGCCCATCTGGCAAGGTGTATTGAGTTTTTCTGATGTGGAAATGATCTGTTACAGGCCTCTCAGCATGCTATTTTTCTCTTCGCCAGGATCCCACAAATATGGAAGAACTTTTCTGTGAGTTAAATATTGAAGGCCCTATTATGCTGTTAAATTGGATGTTATTAGTAGGTGGCTCTCATATAATTTATTAACTTAATTTCTTGCTTTCAAAATTGTAAAGATTCCATAAATTCCCCTGTTAAATACTTCTAAAAAATTACTGGTCCACTCTGTTCTCAAACCCAATACTCCATGCCTTCTTTAAATGCTAATAAATACACCAATATGTCTTGTGTGTCAACATGCATTAGAGTGTGTCTGAAACCAGCAATTTGGATAGAGGCTGTTAAATTCCATGTTAATATTGTCTAGTGTTAATAAAACTGATACCATCCTCAGAGGCACACTTTCTTTGAGTAATTGGTTATCTTGTGGTTATAGAGGCAAATTTTTACTCCATCCACATAAATGGTGTTTCTGTAAGTAAATATCAAAATTTTGACCATAAATCACCAATTCACCTACTACTTATCTAGGGGGAAAAAAGGAAGTTTGGTTCTAAAGAGAGACAAATAAAATAGCCTTCTCTTATTGTGGGTAAGAAGTTTTGAGGATGATTTGATGACTTTCCAGAACAGGCAATAGTGAGTTTTCATTTCATTCTGTTTACTAACCACTTCATACAATATTTATCTATGAATTTTCAGTTACTTTGAGTATTCACACACGTCTGTAGCCTCCTTATTCATGTTTTGGTGAACAACCATTATCTGAACAGAACAAAAGTACAGGGGAACTCAGCTTCTTAACATGTTTAATGAATTTTGCCGGTTCCATGGGTAAGTTTATATTTTTAGTTGAACTACAGCTAGTGTCTAATATATGTGTTTGACGAAGTCATGAAACTTTATTGTTTGTTATGTAGTGAGAGTTTTCACCAGCATCCAGGAAAAAGCACCAAGCAGTGGTATCCTTCTTTCATTTTCTTAATTACTTCCTCTTTCCACATATTCTTTTTCAAATTTAAGTTCAATTTTTTTCAAATTGGATCCCATTTTTCTTTGCCCAACTAAGGGTATTTTAGGAAAAGTGATTGTTTTATTCAAATATATACCATACGCAAATTATTATAATTGTTGGACGAACTTAGTATGTAACCAAGGGGGAGGGGGATAATCAAATTATATAGAAAAATGGCGATTTGTTGAAAATTTTCATTTTGAAAAGAAAAAAGGAAAACTTAGTTCTGAGGGCGTGTTTCACATTTCCCTATATCACTTATTCATGTTGTTATTTTTCCGTTCCTCTAATAAAATGAAATTCTCTCTAAGAAAGAATTGTCTTCTGGTATATTTGGTTTGTAAAAAGATTCTGAAATCATACAATTGGTATGATTTTCTATACACGAAGATGTTCTGGTTCAAATCTTGATGCCCTATTCTATGACCCCAACTTCATAGTTTCGAATCAACACTATGTGCACTGCATAGTTTATTTAAGCTGTTGATGCCAGTTTGCATATTTGTTGTACATAATTTGTACCAATTGCTTCCTTGATTCTATTGAAGTTCTTTTGGGCTATGCACTTGGTATGTCAACCAATGGGACTATCCTGAGTCAGATAATTATGTATCGGAAGCCTCATGCCAAGGAAGAGAAGAAAACGAAGTAGTAGAAGATCTGTCATGAGTAGCTTTCCTACAAATACAAAGCCCCAACAGGTGCTGCAAGTGGGCAACTTTACAAGCTAATTATGTGCTAAGGTGTTCATCTTTCTTGTTGAGTGTAGTTACAGTATTTATCAATTGTTGTTCCAAGTGGGACAGCTTACAGTATTTATCAAGTGAAAATATTCAAAAGCTTATGGTGGACTCATCATAACTTCTATTTTTAAAAAGTTCTCTTTTGTTTTTGCTGTTATATTTTTTCTCTTATATATTACATGCCTACTTTGCATGCAGGGTCTTATTATTTTAGTACAAATATCTTTTTACAATTTTACCCATTCTTCACACACAAAACACAACAGGATCGCTTGCTGGGGGTAAAACCTTGGGTCAGATACAAGTATGCTGAGGTCGCTTTTGCTGCACTCAGCACACTGGATAATATTTTCCCCCTTTCCCCTTCCATCTCTTTTTATTGCTAGTTAAGTTTTTTTATTTTTTTTATTTATTTTTTATTTTTTTTGGGGGGGGGAGGATTTTCCAAAGTTGGAACCTGTACACAGGGATTCGTGTCTTTGTAGTGCCTTGCACATTAAATAACCTGTAGATTGAGGAAGATATGATATTGCTGCATCTTATCAGCACCAAGCAAGCAAGCAGCAAGCCGCCAGCCAGGAATAAAAATAAAGCAGCCAGTCAGGAGTAAAAATTCAGACAACTTCAAAACATATTTGACCACAATTCACTTTGAATACTATGAAGTGTATTGAAAGTTCTGGTGTAAGGAATAAAGGGTATAGCGTTTTTCCTTTCTGATACAGCTTGGCGTAGTGAGTTGCAGAATTAAGACACTTTAAATTCGCGACTCTTTCAAAAACCAAGAACAAAATCAAGGAATTGGGGCAAAAGTGAAGTAGGATGATTCAAGAGGAGTAAGAGAACAATGAAAGTGCAAACACTAAGGATGCTTGGATGAAGGTAGTAATTCATCAATATTAATTTGCATTAATTTATTTTGCCTTAGTTTCTTTGTATCATTCATTATACCTACCGGCCTCACTCCACTATAACTAAACTTTTTGAGCGAATTATCTCTTCATTGATATAACAATTAAATAAAGCAAAATGCTCTGTACAATGCCAAAGATACAATTTGAAATTTTCACAACTCAAACATTATTGATGACATACACAATAACCTTTCAGGCTATTGTAAAACAAAATATACGAAAAGTCACCGTCCTAATTAGTTTAGATCTACAGCAAATTCTGACGAATCACGTCTCTATCTGCTGTCAGGTTATTGATTTCCTGGCTTATTTTATTTTATTTATATCTTTGCTACTAGTGCTTTATCAATCGCAATCCCATTTGTTGTCTCTACCATAGTAACAACTCTTCTTTATGCCTAATAACTCCTCCGTCATCGGTATATGATTTGCTCTCAGAAAAGGAACCATAAGAAAACAAAAGATTGGCCGAAAACCAATTTCGTTATTCTTAAGGATTCGTGAAAACAAAACTTAAGAAAACGAATAAAACCCCATAGATCGCTACTAATAGCAGATCTAAAGATAATACATTCTTATTTAAAAACAATGAAAATACAACAACAAAAACCCAACACACCCTCATGCGTTCTACGCACCACCACCGACTAGCCATGCATCACTAGAATGCACCCCGAAGACCATTGACACATGCGCCCAAGTCGATTTACAGTGGAGGCGAGAAAAAGGAGGGGAAAGGGCCAAAGGGGGAAGGAGAAAGGGGGAGGGGAGGAGGGAGTCCCCCACTTTGCTATACTCTCTTTGTGCTGCTTTCTTTCTAAGGTTTGACAGCTAATTTCAACAAATTAACAATTGGTATACAATATATCACTATAACTAAACTTGGTCCTTATATAATTTTCATTAAAAAAAAATACAAATATCTTTTGTACACTTGTAGTTTATTGGAAAATAATAAATATACATATTTTCCTCAAACTAAAATCCAATTTGCAATGTCCATTTGAACTAAAGATTACATCATTGTTCCCTTACACTACCAAGAATTTACAATGTACTCCAAATGACAAAAATATCCTTAATAAAAATAACATTTGATTATGTATCTCTTTAATTGACATGTGATCACTTTTGGAACAAAAAAAGAAAAAGAAAAAGAGGTTGATGTTTTGTTTTTTTTTTTGAAAGAAAAGAGGTTGATGTTTGTCTGCCCTACAAACACATTTTCCCAAAGTGCTGTAATCCTATAACTTAAGCTGTGTTGTGTGTCAACTTTAAAAAAAAAAAAAAATTAAAAAAAAAAAGAGGACAAAAAAAGAAAAAGCTGTGTCAATTTTGAAAGTTGTTAAGTTGCATTGAATCTGGGATATATGCTTTATATTATTAAGGGTAGTTCATAGCAGAAAAGGATCCTCTCCATTTTAAATCTCTTCTATTTTCTCCAGTTAGTGCATTTAGAAGGGTAGTGTTGTCTAAAAATTTAAACCTAAAAAAAAATTGGACAATTTTACCCTTCTAAATACACTAACTAGAGGAAATTGAAGAAATTTGAAACGGAGAGGATCCTTTTCCGTTCATAGCTCAAGTTTCAATTTGCTGCTTTATTAAGCAACAATATGTGGGTTTAGCATTGAAGTATCCAATTCCTTTCCACGGATCCAATCACAAAAATAATTGTGATCATGTCCATCCATCCCATTTTTATTTTATTGGGTGAACGTAACAGTGTTTATCAACCCTTACATCAATCTTAATTAAATGTAATAAAGTCAAGCGTTCCCACTTATAAAAAAAAAAAAAAAAAAAGTCAAGCGTTCCCATTTGAGATTCCACTATATATGTGGATCGGATGTACCAAAAAAGTATGAGTGATTAACATAAATGTGGATATGCCGATCAGATGAGCTGTATGTCTATGTTTGCACCAATGAGGAGTGGTGTGTTTGAGTGTTCTATCCACAGAGCTAGTAGAGATAAGAGAAGTGAAGGTGACAATTCTAGAGATGCGAGGGCCACACCTTGGATGAACAATGAGAAATAGTGGGATTTGCCCTCTTCTTTGTAGCTGTCAGTCCCCAACTTGTGCTTTTCAACCTTTACCAGCATCCGCTTTTTACTATAAGTCTATAATGCAAATTTAGCAAATGCCAATGACTGGATAATGTCTTTGTACTTCCAAGTTATATATTGTTAGTATTCCCAGTGTCTTTGTCCAATTATGTTTATGTTTTTTCCAACGAAACTTCACAAAATCCTTTTGAACTTTCACGCGTTTTGAAAGTACTTTTTCAAAATTTAAAAATTCTTGATTAAAGATATCAAACTTTCAATTTATTTCAATTACTTCATTCCGCTATAATTTTCCATTAATCTTGTCAAAATCTCTAAAATACTTATGTTTTTTATTAGAAAAAAATAAAATAAAAAATTGTAAAGATTTAGGCATTTATTTTATTTTTTTTAATAAAAAAACATCTTTGCAATATTGTTCCAACGTCGTTGCAATTTTTTATTATTAAAAAAATGGTATTTTGAAAATTTTGACAAAATTTAATAGAAAATCCTAACGGAATTGGGTAATTGAAATTTTGATATATACCTTTAATTGAGAGTTTTTAAAATTTAGGGGGTAATGTCAAAACGAATGGAAGTTCAGAGAGAATTTAGTATGTAAAGTTTCCCCTATATTTATTATTATTATTTTATTTTTTATTTTTTGGCATTCATTTTTAATTTATGTTTGACAGGGTGTTCTTTCTTTTAAAGTTGTTAGCACCTTTGTGTGTCATATATATTTAAATTGAGACGAAAACTTGAATCCATGTGTGGGGTTCATGGCTCTAGATATGAGTAGGTGAGAGACCATTTTTGCTTGATATACTTGAATCAACAAGCGATTATTTTTCCTTAATTTGTTCTTTCTTGTATATGTTTTCTGATAGAAGAAAAGTAACAACAAAAAATAAGAAAAAATCAATAGTTAGAACACAAAAAAAAATTAATGTGGTTTGACAAACAAATCCTTGAATACATTTGAATTGTATTTTATTTTTTTAATTTAGGGAACAAATTATTTTTTGCTTCTCTATCAAACTAGACTCAATAAGAGCACTAGCAACACATCCAATAGCCCATTTCCTTCCATATAGGAAAAATTTAAAAACAAAAACCCACAAAAAGTCATCTTTATTGCTTTCCTAAACATTGAAAATGCTACATTGAGCAACACTTTTTGCTTCCTTATACATTATTTTATTATATATACTTCTCTTTCTTCTCTAATCTCTCCTATTTTTGATTTTATTGGGGATTGTGTTGAGATTTTATAAAAAAAAAAGTGAAGTTAGGTAGGAAACTTGTATTTTGTAAAAAAATAATATATTAATGGTATAAGGAAAGGTAAATGAAGCTATTGTGAAGTATATTTGGATAGAGAAGCAAAAAATAGTTTTGTTTCATAAAAAATAGTTTTGTACTTTATATGCAAAAAAAGCATGCTTTTATACATAATAAATCTTAGTAATTATAGCTTTTTCTGTATGGTCTATTTGAGCCCTTAATTCCTTCTCGATAGGGTTGACACTGTCCCAATGGACATATAGTACAATATCGATGCCCTGAATATTTTCACATATCGTCTTCGTTAGTGGCCCAACCAAATTTAAATTCAAGTGATCCACACCGCTAACAAAGTCGAAGTTATAACCCTATCAGTACATGGTCCATTAGTCACATATAAAACCATTGTATTTAAGGCCAAATGAAAATAAATCATTTTGACTATAGAGTCAAGCCCATATATAAACATGTGCCCACCATCCATACATGATGATCCACATCATATGTTCAGTTGTTGCAAAACATATAATAAGCAGTTATTCATTCGAAGCATTTTATAAACATGTTATAAAAATCAGTAGGCTCACAAAGTCATAATATAATATTCTTTTGAAATGTAAAGTATGCTACATACATCGATATATAGCATGTTGAAAATAAATAAAAAATAAAAAAAACAGTTATGTAAGTATTTACTTACCTTGATTGCTCATCTATAACCTCATACATCTTAATCACCAAGTCACTGCAAATCACATTTTAATATTAGATACCTACACACTAGAATTCCTTAATCCACATCTAAGGTTGCAAAGAGTAGGTTAATCATGCAAGAATAACAAGATAGCACATACTTATCCATAAACATAATGCATTAACCAACATCACGTACACCTACCATATTAACCCTAAAAGTTCAAATCTACAAGATAAGAAACTAAACCACGAAAATGCAACTAAGCAGTAATCATTATTATCATAGGCTAATAACAAAAACAAATACGAGATTAAGACAAAGGGTTACTTGTGATCTTGAAATTAAAACTCCAAGAAATCTCCCCTTTCTCTCTCTAGGTATGAATCTCATAAGAATGGGTGAAAATGGGACCTGTGGTTCATCCTAGGTAGAGTAGGTACAACACTGTACCCGAGCTAGAATGGAGCGCAACACATTGAAGACCGTTTACGTTAATTTGTGGTCCATCACCATGTTTGCTAAGCTGAGCGCACCTAACAGTTAATTAACTGATTAGGCACGTTTGTTGCCAGATCCTGAAAGTTGGATCGCTAAACCACACGCATACGGGACGTAACAATATGCACATGCCATGGCTAATGAAACAAGCTAGCAAGCTCAGATTGGGCACATGGCTACACGTTCAAGTTGCTAGCCAGAGAGGCTACTTTCCTGGTCAATCGAGCCAAGATGAGTCAATAGAGGATGTGGAATAGAATCCACAGCAGCTGACTATTCAACTTCACCCGATCCATGTTCCCACTGCACCTATATAGGCTTTGAAACTCTTATTAATGCTTTGGTTGTCCTATTTATTACGTTTGTGCTTCTCAAGCTGCTACCACAACAAATCTTGACCTTGAATAACTCTCCAACGTTCAACTCATTAAGGACACATCTATGTTTTCTTCTCATACAAAGGTTCTGCACTCGGGGAAGAAACGTAGCCATCAGAAATCAAGCTAAACCAGTAGGTACTTGAGCCAGCTAGCGGATCTCACGTTAGCCCCAACTACCCGGTCCGATCCTATTTCAAACAAAAGAAGCAAAGATGGGAAATTTCCATACCTCAGAAGAAGAGGAGGGATGAGACAAGTGTGAATGTGTTGCTTATGGCGGGCCATTATAAGGACAACATTGTTTGGTGTAATTTTAAAGACAAACACAACTATATATATATATAACACAACTAATTTGGTTTCATTTTATGCATAACACAACTAAACCACAAAGAATTTCTAATTTTCTATTCTTCATTGTATATTGTTAATCAAGGAAAGCAACTCAGTCACACACTGCATACTAACACACAATCCATCTTTTTTGCTGTTTTTTCTTCATTTATATTCATTTTCAAGCACCCAAGATGGTGTTGGGTGGTCTTGGGTCTCTTTTAACTCTAAAAGCTAGTTTAAGAGATTAGACTTTTCCTCACACTTATAAATTGACCACTAGCCCTTTCCACAACCGATGTGAGACAACCCCAACAATCTCCTTCTCACACATCGGGTCCTAGGTCGGAGCAGAGATAACCCATTTCTCCCGTAAACTGTTGGGCCGAAGAGACTTGTTGGTTGAACTTGGGCTTTGATACCAGTGTTAGGTGGTCTTGGGTCTCTCTCATCCTTAAAAGCTAGCTCAAGAGGTGATGATTTTCCTCACACTTATAAACTAACTACAAACTCCCCATATTCGATATGAAATAATTCCAACAATCTCCCTCTTATATATCGGGCCCTAGGTCGAAGCAGAGACGACCCATTTCTCCTGTGGACGTTGGGCTAAGACTTGGTTGAACCTGGGCTTTGATACTAGTGTTGGGTAGTCTTGGGCCTCTCTTAACCTAAAAACTAGTTCAAGAAGTGACGATTTTCTTCACACTTATAAACAGACCACTAATTCATTGCACAACCGATGTATGATAAGCTCATCAGATGGCTTATCTTCTCTTCTCACGATGCAACGCTTACGCCCCAAATAAAACATATTGGTCCTACACTAAAACTGAGGTGGTCTCTTTGATGAAGTTGGAGAGTGATTCCCACTCTCCTTTTGTGCGCGTGCCACAAACGATACCTCCCTTTTTTTCTTTTCAGATTAATTGTGATGGGAACTAGGATTTCATACATTGATGCAGCTGTGGTAGTAGCTTTTGCTTCCCTCTCTCTCTCTCTCTCTTTCTCCAATGGAAAGTGGACTTCCCATGCTTAACTGTCTCTTGCAGCACACACTAAGAAGCCTATGCTCATGTCCAGATTCTTCCAATTCTTCCAAGTGGGTCTACGCTGTTTTCTGGAGGATCCTTCCCAGGAATTACCCTCCGCCCAAGTAAGAAATGCATGATTACTAATTTGGTTAGAGAAGTTCATTTTCCATGCTCATGTGTTTTCTTGCAGGTGGGAATATGGAGGGACTGCTCTTGATCGCTCCAAAGGAAACAAAAGGAACTGGTAATTAATAAGTTACAAAGAATCGTTGAAACCCCTCCCGTCTCCCAATTCTTGTTGCTAAAATTAACTGCATGCCTTTTTGGTTTCAGGATTCTAGTGTGGGAAGATGGCTTCTGTGATTTCTTTGAATGTGAACGAGCCGGGAGTGGTTACATAAAGGGGAGGTTTGGAGCTGACATCTTCTTCAAAATGTCTCATGAGGTGTACAATTTTGGAGAAGGGTGAGAGTTCATACATATTTTCAGAATGCTGTTGAAGAAAATGAATGAATAAGCAGTATGGTTTCTGTTTGCAGATTGGTGGGGAAAGTTGCAGCAGATAATAGTCACAAATGGGTGTTTAGAGACCCGCCAAGCGATGGTGATCCTAGCTTTGTCTCCTCCTGGAATGTTTCCATTGAGCCTGTAAGGCAACCGATATTATAACCTTTTGCAAAAAGTTATCAGTTGATCATATGTAAAATTCACTCTTTTTCCTTCGAAATCTGACCTCTCTTGATATCTTCCTCTTTATAGCAACCAAGAGCATGGGATTTTCAGTTCAATTCAGGCATTCAGGTTGGTAACAACACAAGTCAAAAATAGAAGAAGAGAATTAATTCCCACTTGAACTTATTAAAATCACCTTATTTTGACAGACAATTGCCATCATTTCTGTTAGAGAAGGCATAGTTCAACTGGGCTCATTCGATAAGGTACCTAATCTGCCTGTTTCTCTCATAATTCTTCTCCAAAAATCTATATCAATTGGCTAATAGGCTCTTCAGATTGTGGAAGATCTCAATCTAGTGATCAGCATACAGAGGAAGTTCAGCTATCTTCAAAGCATTCCCGGGGTCTTCGCCATTCAAAGACCATACCTTCCTATCCAACATCCGTACGTGATCAAACCCAGTACGCAGACGCTAGAAAGCCATGAAACAACATCTTTCTCAATCTATAACAAGCGACAATTAACCGGAGTGAAGAAACTTTTCGACGACAAAACAGAGGATTCTCCCATAAAGTCGATCAACTTGGGCTGTAACACTCCACAAAACGGCATTGCAGGAGCACCCATTTGGTCAATTCCACCTCTTTTGCAAACTATGCCTTGCAGCCTTGGAGCACTCCTAGCAAAGCTACCTTCTGTCCCTCCATCTTATAACCCCATTGAAGCTCCCAACACTGCTCTGCTCGACGGCAACATCGATGGCTCGAATCGGCGAGTTCAGGTCAACAATGGCGGAATTCAGAATTCCAACATGAAACTGGAGTACTCTTCCTGTCATACAGATGCAGCTCAAGAAGAAAAACCCATATCTTCCATACATCATAATCTAGATCAAGGAAATGGGTTAGTGATGGAGTTGGGTTTAGACCTCCAAGGGAGGGTGAAGCTGCCTTAAATCTTAATTAAAATTTGTCACGTGAAAAACACATGTTTTTTTAATTAGTCGTTTGATTGTGCACCGCTCTACCTTGTTGTCGATGAAGCATTAGATATTAATGTAATTAAGTAAGATTTCCTTCACGTCTATATTGCAACAAAACCAAGATTGTGCCTGAAACCCCGACAGTAATTAAAGGTCATGGCATTGGTCGTTTGGGATTTATTTGCCAAAGTAATAAGAGTAGGCAATGATTGATACAATATTGAAAATAACAGATGGTACGTTACTGTTCAAACACAATCTAAACTGATGTAATTAAACTCTGCTTTTGTTGTCCATATCCTTTATTCGTATTGGCAATGCCATGATCCCCATCGATGGATGATGGATCGGGTGAAGTAGTGGCAATTGGGATGGTGGGGTTCGGCTCCCATGGTCCATCCATTTGGCCAGTAATACTCCACCATAAGGGCTGGTCCCCGGAGACAAATGAGAGAAGAAAAAGAAGAAAGATATAATTGAGACTAGATGAAGTTGTAGGTGACATTTAGTACATATCTAGCCCCCCCGACACACTGGATGGTCCCCAATCTTTAGCCCTTTGATTCTGTTTGTGAGATAGTAAGAGTTTGATTTTTGTTTTGAGACATCATTTAATGTAGCTCCAGCTGGTTAGAAGGTGACGTGTAATTAAGGCGGTCAATTTTTGACACAATTTACGAATTTGACACGATATTAGTAGTTAAGATTTTGTATAATCATGTTGGAGTCAATTCAAGTCAGCCCCTTTAATGAAATGGTCTATTTCGGGTCAAATTTATGAACTCATGGTAATAAAATTCATAATTTTTTTTTTTCTGCATTTTGTTGGGAAGAAAATATCTCACCTTGGGCCCACCTATTTGCACTTATTTACAGTATGCTATCACCCACTCACCTTATGACACTTGTGCATGCAATTTTTTGCACCTGGGAATGAAAGGAGAAATAAGGACCTTTATTGGGGCTCTCTACCTGCTATCCTACGGATCCTTCTCCTAGGGAATCCAGAAAGTCTCTGTCTCTCCCTCTTTCTCTCCCCATAAATCTCACATACATCTCACTATTCACACACTGATTTATGGATGAATAAAGATAAATTTTCATTATATTTGCTATCCACAAATAAAGATACTGACTTAAGCATCGAAAAGTCTTCGTTTCCAACCGAAGACCCTTTGACTTTGCCCATGTTTTGCAAGAACACCATGGCCATACAAAAAGTTCTCTTATAGTTCAACCATGAAGAAAAATCACTAGGTAACAAAATTCCACGACCAGAAAATGCACCAACACATTTAAATTTATATGCAGGTCGAAACAGATTGCATTTGGGTCAACACAAGTTATCCAACATCCAACATCGCTTGTTTATAACATGATTATAAGTCTACTTATCATGTTTTTATTTTATTTTCTAATTTTGTGTTTGAATAAACCAAGCTTAGAGTTATCATTGTTTGAGGGAAAGAATGCACTAAAACAGAAACCGTTTTAAGGGGACCTCTGTGTTGTCTCTGTAGGTCACTGTATAGTGGTTGATATGTGTTTCTGTCTACCATAAATATGACTAATAATGCAACACAAAACAGCTCGGATCAATCCCGATGAAGATTCCCTATATTGCTTCTGTTCTTATGCCATAATATTATTTGGGACCCATTTCAGTACCAGATTTTTTGCTGCTGACAAACTTATGGCCACAAGCAAAACTGTTACAATGATAGGCTCAGTTTGTTTTGACGTATAATGTGTTTTTGTTTGACAATATTTTTCAGTGTTTGACTTGTATGAAAAATGAGTGATAATGAATAAAAACTCAAATTCAAAAATACTTTATGGGTTAAAAAAAAATTATTTTATGAAAATTAAAGAAAGTTTTTCCGATCAACCGAAAATATTTTCGGTTTGATCATGAATTTCGATAAAATAAATTTTTATCAAACTCATAATCTTTGTTGGGGTTTATTGAGATGATTATCATGTTAGGAATAGGGTTGTTAGGTTTGTATTTGTTGGTGTTGTTACTGTACACAATAATTGATGAACAATATATAATAATAAAAAAAAAAGAGATTAAGAGAGAGAGAGAGAGTCGACACACAGATTTACATGGTTCGGCAATTTGCCTACGTCCACAAAGAGGCGACTGTATTTTTACTCTTAATGATTCAAAATTACATCATACATATATATAGAAAAATCCTAAACCCTACTTATACAGACTTATTAAGGAAATTTCCAAAATATCCCGTACTGTACCGTGGGGTTGTTGCCCCCACACCCCCACAAACTAATCGTTCCCCCCTCCCCCCGCAAACTTAATTACGCCATGGGCCAGTAGACTCCTGCTCTGTGAACATCGCTAACGCGACATTCACTCCGCTTCCGTCACTAATGTGACATTCATTCTGCTCCCGTCTACTTGGCCTTTCACTTATTAGAAAAGGGAGGCCTGATGTATAAAAGGAGCTCATTTTTATTGATAAAATCATCTCATTGGTAATTTGTTAAAATTGGGGTGAAGGACTTGGCGTTCTCAAAGTAAATAGAAATTTTCTAAAATCCGTTTATGTTTGATGTGATTGCCTCATTATAGGTTGCAAGACAAAGGCTTCGCTGGAGTTGTACCAAAAACATATCACGTTCGTACTTTTTCCTTGTTTGTATAATGTGCCCAATGGGACTATTTTTTTTTTTTTTTTTTTGAAATCGAAACTTCATATATTAATTAGAACTTTGCTAAGCTAAAACAAAAGGATGGATACACGGAGGATAATCAGCCTCCCACAAATGCTCTTCTTGTAATGATAAAGCTAGCTTTGCATTTCTATGGGCCACCCCATTGGCATTCCGAGAAATGTGCTCCATTCTCCACTCTGTGATATTTTCTAGCTGGTGCTTAACATCTTGAATAATTGTCCAGGACCTGCCCCCACCAACTTTCTGATTGTGGCAGGTGTTGAATTACTTCTAATGCATCCCCTTCCAATACAACCTTCTGCCAGCCCCTTCTTGCACAAAACGCCACCGCCTGCTTCATTGCCAAAGATTCTGCAAGTGCTACATCCCGTATGTAAGGTCTTCTATCGCAATAACTGGCCAGCACCGTACCATCATAGCTTCGGGCAACTAAGCCAATCCCCATACCCCCTCCTTCAGGATCTATAGAAGCATCCCAATTAATTTTGACAAATCCTTCAGGAGGCTTCTTCCAATTCATATCGTGATTAGCTGAATTGAGCATACGATTGCCTTATGTATTTGCATCACCTGCTCATACTCTTCCAGATGAGCCCTCGCTTTTTGTACAACAGCTGCAGGTGAACTCATGATCCCTTTAAACACCACAGAATTCCGGCGGAGCCAAATCTGTCTCGCTACTACCACAAACAACTGTATCTCCTTCTCCTCCAATTTTTCCATCAAGTTCCCAACAAGGTGCCCAAAATCCGTTTCATTGCTCAGGCTTTTCTGTAGTTTGCGGCTGCATTCCATCCAGACATCTTGAGCCGAGAGGCAACTTCACAGTACATGGCATGGGGTTTCCTCTATACGCTCGCAAAACGGACATAAAGGATCAGGTGTAATATGTCGACGGTAAAGGTTTCCTTTGGTGGGCAGAACATCTTGGCAAGCTTTCCAGATAAACAATTGCTCATTTCTGGACCCCTTCGGTGCCCATATGTTCCGCCATAAATTCCTTGCAACCTCCATCGACGAACATGATCCCCTCCCTGCTTCCCCCAAGGATTGAGTAAGATGATAAGCACTTCGAATAGTAAAAATTTCATTTTTTGTTCCCGCCCAATAGGACTTTGACAACTCGAAGAAGTACCTCGACTCTTCACAATTGTGCCAACCATAACTCATAGCCGGTACTAGCACGAATAGGAAAATATATTTTGGTATTGTTTTTTAAATAATTATTATTTTAATAACCGTATGGATATTTTGGTAAGAAAAATATAAAAGTGCTTAATTTGATTAAGGTGTAGTAGCATAAAAGTTTCGCTGTCACTTTTTGAATGATTAAAGGTGTGAAGAAAATTGCAGTGCTACTTAAAAGAGAAAGTTCACATATCCCCTTAAACAATCACTTAATTCATAATTTCTTCTGTAAACTATCAAAAATTGTCAATGTGGCATAACGATGAAAATACTCTTAATAAAATTCAAAAATAAAATAAAAAGAGAGTGGAATTTAAACATTTATAAATAGAAAAATAAAAAGACAATTTAATGTTTGTGAATAGACTAATTAAGCGTATACTCATTGAAAAATAAAAGGACATTAAATGTTTAAACATGTATACATAGAAAAATGAAAAGAAAATTCAATGTATATGAATAGACTAATTAAGAGTATACTTGTTGGAAAATGAAAGGACATCAATTGTTTCTAGATAGATTAATTAAACATTTACAACATAGA
Organism: Corylus avellana; assembly: GCF_901000735.1. Lineage (NCBI taxonomy): Eukaryota > Viridiplantae > Streptophyta > Magnoliopsida > Fagales > Betulaceae > Corylus > Corylus avellana. The sequence continues at coordinate 6,867,834 of NC_081546.1, read as the reverse complement.
GAAACCAAAAGACATGTAAATGTTTATGCTACACAGCCTACACTAATCACATGTATACACATAGAAAAATGTTTCTAAATAGATTAATTAAAGAGAAATGCTACAATTTTTTTTGGTGTTATCATTATCCTACAAAAATATTATTATTATTATTTTTTTTTTAAAAAAAAAGGAAAAATGTACTTTACCCCCTGAAGTTTGACATCTTTTTTAATTTGAACCACAATTTTTAAAAATTTGCAATGTACCCCTCCTAAAGTTTTAAAAATGTTTAATTATAACCATCTATTAATCATTGTCTTCTAAGAAGACGGAAAGTGAAATGGGACAGCAAAAATTTGGTGGACGATGTCCTTACTTCTTCTCAATTGGAGACTTTTTATCCATCTTATGGGCCTTCTCCAAGATCACTTGTGGGGCAATGTGAACTTACCTGTGCCGCGCGCCTTTGTCCTTACTTCATATACTTTTGTTTGTGCCCATAAAATTTAAGGTTTTTATAAAATATCCCCCAAAACTAAATGTTTACCCCAAATTTTTATTTTTTAAGATTGTCCCCCGCCCTTAAATGTCCAGTTTCACTCTTGCTTGTCATGAACTTTTTCCCTTTACTCCAAAGACCTTCTCATGCTCACACCTTTCACCTTTTTTCCTACTTCAAAAACCCTTATACAAACCTATGCCATTAACCGTCACCTTCTACTCGAAGGATACCTTGAACTTCGTCTTTTCCGTCCCTAATGAATTTGTTTCTTTGATGGGCTTCTTGGTCTCTTTTTCATGCTTCGTTGAGCTTTTAACCCAACTATTAATAAATACAAAATTTTAGCAATAAAATTAGCTGGCTCTATGATATGGGGCCCTCCTGACACAGCTAGAACAAGTTTGGGTCTACAGGTTCACTTAGGGGTGCAAAGGCGGTTACGGTTAGCGGTTAGTGGCAATAACCGCTAACCGTAACCGCCTTAGCGGTTAGTAGATTTTACTAACCGCAACCGCTAACCGCCTAGCGGTTAACGGTTAGCGGTTAACCGCCGGTTAGCGGTTAGCGAAATAGATAACCGCCCGCTAACCGCTTTTTTAAAATTGGGCTTTTTTTTTGGGCTTTTTGGACTTATTTTTTTGGGCTTTTTTTTACCCTCATTTTTTTTTCTTGTATTTTTAATATCTTCTTGGGCCCAATTGCTATAAAAAGAGCCCATATTGAAAAATCAAAAATATTTGACCCAAAATTTACATTTACTTGTACTTTAAAAAAATTTCCTTAAATATTAAATCATAACCGGTTAATTATTTAAATTCTTATCATATTTACTTATAATCTTTTTTCTTTGAATTGAACTTAATATCTAATGGTAAATGGTAATGTTCAAACTCCTAAATCCTAAATTCCTAAAGTATCTAATAATGCTTTAATTAAATTGTAGACTTGTAGTTATAAGTAATATATTGTTTAATTCAATTGAATCAATTGTGATTATCATTGTACATGAATCATATGATTAACTTGTAGACTTATGACTTATGAGTTATGTCATATTATATATGTATTATTTATTATTATATAATCATATGATTTAATGATCAAGTCATCATGTGATATAATCATATCAATTATAGTGATAATATATAAATTATTAAAATTATAATGATAATACATTAATACTTAAATTGTGTTTATAAGTAACACATTGGTCATTGTTTAATCTAATGTCAATTACTTAATTTGATATTATACGAATCATATCATCATTGTACATTAATAATATGATTCACTTGAAGTCTTGAATAAAGTATTTGAATTGTCATTGAATCATATGATTAAGTATTGATATTATACATTTATATTATTCATATACATATGTAGACTTATATAGACTTATAACATATATAGACTTATAAGTTTATAACATACATTGAAAATAAGTCTCTAGATATTTAATTGTTGTATTAGTATGAATTGGTATACTTATAAGTTATGTCATATTATATATGTATAATTTGTTATTATATAATCAAATGATTTAATGATCAATCTCATATGATATAATCATATAAATTATAGTGATAATATATTAATACTCAAATTGTGCTTTAATTATTTTTTTTAAAAAAAATTGTGATTTAATGATCAAGTGATTATATGACATAATCATATAAATTATAGTGATAATATATTAATACTCAAATTGTGATTTAATTATTTTTAAAAAAAAATTGTGATTTAATGATCAAGTGATTATGTTATATGTATAAATATTTTTATAATTATAATTATAAAAATATATTATATAAAAAAACGGTTAGCAGTTAGCGGTTACGGTTAGTAGACCCAATAACCGCTAACCGCTAGGCGGTTATAGCGGTTAGGCGGTTAGCGGTTAATGCGATTAAACGGTTAGGCGGTTATGGCGGTTAGCGGGCGGTTTTTAACCGCCCGCCTTTGCACCCCTAGGTTCACTCCGATGACACAGCTAGACCAAGTTTGGGTCAACAGGTTCATTCCGAGGCCCAATTATCCCCAAGGAATGAATCAATTATTCTGTATTACATTACTTTGTAAAATATTTTATAAGCCTGACATTTTTCATTACTCCCGCAACACAAAGGAGTCGAAGGGAGAAAGATGAGAGAATCTTATATGTTTGTGAAGCCAAGTTCAAATGGTCAGAATTCGGCTCCATTGCAGCTCTAATTATCAGCAGATCAACATAACTTGCGGAAAAGAAATGGACGCTATAAACATCAAACAAACAAGAAGCAGGCATTGGAATCATACAGCAGCAATTCATTAAAGCCACAGATTCTTTGACTGAATTTACAGAGGGCAACGGAAACTGATAACAATCTGTCTATTGTTTGTTCAAATGAAGCAGGAATAAATAGAGCACTATATACATAATTAGTATCTAAATAATCTTCTTATAGGACCCTCCATCCCACTGGAATCTTACTGATGGACATGTGGGTAGCAGCAAATAGGATAAAATTGAGGAAAAAATCAAAAGCACTGAGATGATTCTTTCATCCTCCCCCAACTTAGTCAAAGCACTTTAGATGATTCTTTAACATTTTGCTTAAGCGCTGCCAAAGGCCCAGCGAGGTTTAGCAGGAGTGCGCCTCAGTGCCTTCACTCCCAATGGGTTGTTCTTGCTCTGTTGAAAGCAGGAATTACATGGATGTAAGCAAAAGGAATTTCAGATACTGAAAAAACATGTAAAAAAACGAAGTTGAGTTGCTCCTTACCGTCAAGCAGGTCCCTGCATTAACGTTACAGACGGGATAGTCATGCGGGCAGCAGCTGTAATGGTCATCACAGCAGGTGGCAGACTCGAGCGGGCAGCATCCCCATGCAAAGCAATAGTTTGCATACTCATAGACACAGCAGCAAGTGTTGCTCTCAGGACAGTTGTAGTAGTTATCACAGACAGTTGGGGGCTTTATCGGAGATGGCGGAGAGGGGCCGGGGTTGGGGGGGTTCTGGCCTTTCTTGATAGGGTAAGAGGCCTCCATTGCAATACCACATTTGCCGGTGGCAGTGCCATCCAGATTGCGCTCCATCCTGATATACCCTGCCTCTCCCCAGCTTCCACCCCATGAGTTCCTCACAATCCAGTAATCAACACCATTTTCTGTGCCATATCCAACAGCAGTAACTCCATGGTCCAGTGCTGTCCCGCATCTTCCGGTGAATATTCCCTGAAGAGAGATGGGGGAAACCAAAATATATTTAATTATATTGGTTCTATGCCAAATTAGAAGAAGCTATCAATGATGTTCCAGCTTCAAAAGTATCCAAGCTAGTGCAATCCAATTGCCTTTACAAACAGATTCACATGAAGGGTTGCTGAGTGTCTGGGTCTGCTGCTCGTTCCTATATAACATCTCTTAAGAGACAAAGTTCGAATTCAAGACCTTCAACTTTGATGCCATGTTAAATCACCATTTATTTCAAAAACTTCAACTAATAAGAATGTGTTTTATTATTTAATTTATATTCTAATACTCACCTTTCTCATGCGAGCTCAAATGCAACACGTGAAATATTTCATTGAAATGAGAAGTGAATCATGAAGACATAGCTCAAACTCAAACCTTTGTTTTGATATCATGAGAAATTACTACTTATCCTAAAAGCTTAAGTTAGCAATAAGATGAGATGAATTGAATCATTTAATTTATATTTTAACACTCTATTCTTTGAATGAAAAACTTTGTTGTCAACAGAGCTAATGATCTCCTTCAGACCCTTCCCAAGCCGTATAAATCTTAAATCATAAACGGATATAATCTTACCGATACGTAAAGCTGGAATTCCCTGCCACCTCCTTCAATGGCAATGCTGACAGGCTGATTAGCAACTGCCTTTTGCAATGCTTTCTCGTTGTTTACGGGAACATCTTCATAGTCATCAATAGTAACAACCTTGGCATTTTTCTGCATAAAACAAAAGACAAAAGAAAGAATGAGAACAATTACGTTCCTAGTTCAGCTTTCTTACTTTGTTTTTTCCCCAGATAATTGCTACTAACCCGGTATGTATCACATCTGCCATCAGAAGCTTTGTAAGGATAATCTTCTTCACTGTCGATGCCACCATTGTTGATGATAAAGTCAAAGGCATAGTCCATTAGACCCCCATTGCATCCTTCATTATATGATGTATCACAGTCTACCAGCTCCTGCTCTGATAGTGAGATCAAATCCCCTGTCACTATCTTGTTTATCCCTTCCACGGCAGAAATTGTCGAGAATGCCCAGCAACTCCCTTCATTTCAAATCAATACTTGAGTTAATAAAAAATCATATCACAGCTCATTAAAATCAAACAAAGTGCTGTAAGCATAACTAGCCAAAATATAATTGATACAAGAAAAGCTTTTAGGCTTGATTTGCAACCACAAAAGCCTATAACACTTTTTTAAACTAAAAACAAAAATTACCTTAAAATACATTAACAAACATTCTATCTCTCCCATATAAAGTGAAGATTAGATTACCCTAAACTTAAAAAAATTTTAAAAAGATTTGATGAGATTGAATCACCGACCTCCAATCAGTCCACGTACCATTTAATATCTAATGAGAAAATTTTCAAATACTACTATTATTTTATACTTTAATGGTTTGATTTTAATGTTTACACAGCCGCCCCACGGGTGTGAAAACTGCTATGTCCAGTGGGCCCGTTATGTCGGCGGCGGTTGTAGAACAATTCTGTCCAGACAGCAGACCCAAAAATATCTCAATTTCAGGCAGGAATGCAACATCACCCGTGAATGATAAATTAATAAGTCTGAACAGAAAACTGCAGCATACGACCCAAATACGAATTTGGATCCTCGTCATTTGAATAAAAACTTTAGCATACTTAAAGCATTTTCAATATTAAAAAATTAAAAAAAAATTCAAGCTACCAAGACTTGGTAAACTGGGCCTCAAGTTCAGTTCCGGATGACGATCGTGGTAAGTGGTAAAATACCAAGAGTAATTCTATATTTTAAATTTTTTTCTCATAGCTATTTCACAACGTTGACACAAAAGTTCTAAGAACATCTTCAAGAAAATAGGCAAATCTTTTGTAATAATAGTATGTGACTATTATTCGCGTTATAAGATAATGATAAGATAAAAATGGTCCAAAAATACCTGAAACTGAAAACCAATCTACAGAGACCAAAATCCGCATATCCTGGAACAGTTATAGGGACAAAATTGTCTTCGCACGTGTCAACGAAGGTCATCTGATTTTTATTTTTTTTTTATTTTTTTTCAGTCTCTATATAATCTTTGCAAGAATCAGTATTAATTTTACACCAAAAATTTATTTGTATTAATCAGTAAAATAAATTATAGGCATGTGGCTATACCATCAAGAAAATAGTCACAATCAAACTCCTAAATTAATCAGAAATAGAAAATTTCCTTACTTTGACCGAGCCAAAGCAATTTAAACAACAATTAACGTCATGGAAATAAGCCCACAGCAACAAATTAGACATCTTTTTTCTTTGAAATGAACAAATTAGACATTTAAACTAATATGGTTCAGCTATCCCAATCCTACACCTTCACTACGAAGAAAAGGACAACAGTAGCCCCACAACTTTAACACTCCGGTAATGTCATATTTACCCTTCCACGGCAACAGTAAGGAAAAATAAGTGATTAAGACAAAATTAAAATAATCAAAATTAGATTTTTTTTTTTTAAATTAAAATAAATACTATTCAAAGGAAACTCACCACAACTCCCTTGGTCTTTGACGTCAAGGACTGCACCTTCCTTCCTCCAATCAACGGAATCGGGCAACTGATCGCCGACACGTGGCTCATAACGATCACTCCTCTTCGAAAGCCTCTTCTTGTTACTAAGCTTGGCACCCAGGTACGTAGACCGGTACTCCTCGTTGGTCAGATCGGCGAACCGGTTCAGCCCGACCTTGTACGTCCGGCTCTCGGCGCTGTTGTGCTCGTCGATGAACCGGAGATTGTCTTTGAAAATCTCAAATCTCTTCTCCTTCTCCCCGATGGCGTTGTAGGCCTTTCCGTGCTTCGTGAGCCACGCCTCGTATACCGCCATCACCTCCTCGTCGGTCCTCCAGCTCGATTTGCCGCCGAGGCTCTCATCGTACGAAATGATCGACATGTCCAAGGCCGACGATAGCGTGAAGATCATGAACAGGAAGATCGCCATGGTTGAAGGTGATCTGTACGAACCCATTTCTTTTTCTCTGTGCTTGCTTTTTCAGAGAGAAAGGATTCTGAGAGTGTGCGTGGAAAAGTGAAGAGGGGAAGGTGGTCTTATAAAGAAAAAGCACGGCCGTGGTATTTAATATTGATTATCTATTAACAAGAAAAAATAAATACAGGAAATACGTAGCTAACAATTTGGACGAATACAACTAAGAACCACGTGGATATGATTTGATTGGTTGTTATTCCCTCCGCTCCTGGTGATAATTTAATTTTGGAATATCTTAGGTGCGTTTGGCAAAGGGTCAGACTAAACCCAAAAACTCAAAAAATTATTCTTAAAATAACCAAACGTTTTTATTTTTTACATTATATCAATCACTTTTTATTACTATTCAAATAAAAAAATCACTACAAAATAAATTTTTTCATTTTTTTATACTAAATATTTTTATTTTTTTTTTTATATTAATTAGATCTCTTACAGTACCGTTTCACTCCATTTTTTTTTCATTTTATTGCCAAACACAGCCTTAATAAACTGATAAATGTATTTTCTTTTTTTATTTCATTAGAATTTAAAAATATTGGATTCTCTAAACAGACAAACGGTACGTGACAGATGAGGGAGTATCGATGGGCTGGGTGAGAGAAAGAGACCAACACACGGAAACACAAGAGGGTGGGTGTGGGAAATGGTGCATTGGATGTGGCGTGGGTTCACGCGCCGGTGAAATCCTGAGCAAACAGAAGTGATTTGACCGCGGTTAAGACTTTGATTTTTCTCACGCATGTGGGTCGAGCGTGGTTAAGTGGGTGGAGACGGCGGGGGAGGGAGACTATTGGTTTCCTCCTTCTGCGAACTGGGGTTCGCCACGTAGTATGACATTATTTGGTGCCTTGGGTAAGTGGGTGACCGTGACTGTTCTTTTGTCTTTTTGTGGGACCCACTCAAAGCAGGGAGTGACTTTCGCGTTTGCATCAATTATTTCGTCGTCTCCTTTCTTAGCTCACTTGGCCTCCTCCCTTTTTTTATCTTCTTTTTTAACACCTTTAAATTTTTTATTGTTTCTGGTTTTTCCTCTTTTGCTTTTCTCATCCCTGCTTTTGTGGGTAATTAATCAATGGAAAATAGAAAAAGGGTGTAATTAAAATTCTCAATGCAAGGGGTCGTAATCAAAATTCAAACCCAATTTTCTGTTTCTGAAAACAAAGGAAAAAATTAATTTAAGATTCATAAAGGAAATGGTTTTTTTATCACATGCTTACTCGTTGTTAATTATACATTGAATTTTTTTTTTTTTTTTTCTCCCAATAGTTCATTGGGTTAAATATCATTTTGGTGCATGTGAATTGCAGGTTAATCAAATAGCTACCAAAGCTTTTAAAAGAGTGAATTATGTTACATGACTAACAAATTTTTTGTTTTGCCACTTACATTAATGTTTCCTAGCAGCTTGAAGTGCACCTCCGAGGCTGAGGCTGCCGAGGTGATGCTAGCGCCAATGACTAGCAAGTCATAATCCAATAATTTCAGAGGGCTTATGTTATTGAAACTAAGGTCACTAGAGAGGAAACTATTCTTAGTTTTAGGGGTTTGCCCATCTAAAATTTTAAAAATGTCACAAATATTTAATTTTGCCCCTGAAACTACCAAAACGATGATGCGTTGTCCATGATTGGAGGAGGTTAGCCGAACTCATGCGAATTGGAGCATTGTTTGAGCAAAGATAACCTTGTAGGCAGAGTGATTTTATAGATGGTGAAGTGACCATGTATACATGTGGCACAATGAACGTAAGTATTTTTCATGAAACATTAAATAAATAAAAATTATAAAAGTTTAGTAGCATAATTCACAATTTTTAAAAACTCAGACGATTATTCAATAAACTTGCAAACCACAAATACTAAAAGAGTAATATTATTTAGAATATTGTTATACAACTAGATGATATTGGAGTGTTAATCTAAAGTTTAGATTAACACTTATAAAAAAAAATTAAACGTTAATTTTTACTGTCACGTTATCTTAATTGCATGATATAGTCATATAGCAATCTACCACAAATAACATTACTTTATACCAATATTATATTTGGCCCTAATTCATTTAACAAAACATTGCCATAGATTTGGAAAAGAACTATCACCTCTATATATATTTTCCATAATTCCATTGTATGTTCTCAAGTTTGTCTTTCATAATAATGATTCTAATTCATAATATTCAAGGTGGAAGTAGCAATCACTAAATAATAAAATATTTGGAGGAAGATATTGAAGATATAACTTTTGTGGACCGTGATTCACACAACGCCGACGTGCTAAGCACGCCAGATAATTTTTGTTTTTTTTTTAAAAAAATTTTAATATAAAAAAATAAAAAATAAAAAAAATTGCCTACGTGCTAAGTGTTTACCTTCACCCAACTTTTGTAGTCAAACCATGATGCCTTGTCCCGCACTCCCCCTTTCACAAACTGTGCCAAACAAATTTCTTCTTAAAAAAAAAGAAGGTGCGCAAAACAAAGGACTTGATTGCTAATTCTTTTTCCCTTTTCCTTTTTTTTTTTTTTTTTTTTAATTTTAATAAAAAAATCAAAACATCAATAAACCATTTTTCTCACAAACAAAAAATAAAAACTCAAAATTAATTTTACATAAAAACACTTTTTCATTCAAAAAATATATATATTTTTAAAAAAATAAATCCTAAAAGTTTATTTAACACCGCCTAAAGTTAATGCTGTTGGTGGGAACAACATGATTAACAGACCGCCGACGTGGATATTAAATGAGAAAAGTACAAAAAGATTTAATTGCTAATTCCATACAGTGCGTTCCCAACCATCCCTGTCTTCGGTCCATTCACGACGGGTCGGGTAAATGGGTAATGCTTTGGTCGTGGAACGTAATAATACTTTATTACCCATTTCACTATATTTGAGGAACAAGATTTTTGACGTGTATATATATATATATATATAAAATTTAATGTCCTTTAAAATTTTTAAATAATGTAACAAAATATTGAATGGACTTTAACAAAATTACGGATTTAGAATTTTACAAATTGTTGACTGAAAGAGTTATGGTTTTGATTTATTCAATCAAATTGACGTACCAACTGCTTAGAAAAACAAAATTGACGTAGTAACTGAAAATAATAATAAGGAAAAAATATAAAAAAGCCCCACAAATTACCAGTCGTTTTCGATTTAGCCCCCTAATGTTCCAAAAGTGATAAAATAGCCCCCCAAACTACCAAATTATTGCATTTTGGCCACTCCGTTAGTCAAAACCGTCAGTTTGGACGGAAACTGCAAAACGACGTCGTTTGTTACGGGTAAGTTACTACAATGCCCTTTTGAGAAAAATATAAAAAAGCCCCCCAAACTACCAGCCGTTTTCATTTTAGCCCCCTAATGTTCAGAAAGTGATAAAGTAGCCCCCTAACTACCAAACAGTTGCAATTTGGCTACTCCGTTAGTCATTACTGTCAAATATGATGGAAAATTCAAAACTACGTCGTTTTGACAATGGTAAGTTACTAAAATGCCTTTTTAGAAAAAAAAAATCATATTAAAACAAGCACGCTAAATGGCGCCGTTTTGCTTGAAATTAGGGTTTCCTTACACTTACCAAAACGGCGCCGTTTTGATAAGTGTTAGGAATAAAAAGAAAAAACCTTAGACACCACGCAGAAAAAACCCCCAACCCCAGTTTATCTCTCTCCCCCAAACCGCCGACCACCACATCGTTCTATCTCCGGCAACCTTCTCCCTCAAGTGAAAAAAACGCAACGCCCCTCTCTCTCTTTCTCTCAAAACGACTGCCCCTGCCACCACCATCCATCACCGCCGGCCACACCATCCACTAGCTACGAAGCGCCACCGAAAAATTCTTACCCATTGTAGAAATCAAACAAAAAAATCACGTTCGTAGATAAACAACACCGATCCGACAGCTATACCATGAAATACAATAAAAAGATTGAGTTATGGGTAAGATTTACAGGCTGTCGGAGATAGACGACGTGGTGGCCGGCGGTTTTGGGGAGAAAGATAAACTGGGGTTGGGGGTTTTTTCGTGGGTCACCTGCGTGGGATCTAGGGTTTTTTCTTTTAATTCCTAACACTTACCAAAGTGGCATCATTTTGGTAGGTGTAAGGAAACCCTAATTTCAAGCAAAACGGCGCCGTTTTGCTTGTTTGTTTTAATATGATATTTTTTTTCCAAAAATGGCATTTTGGTAGCTTACCATTGCCAAAACGATGTAGTTTTAAATTTTTCATCATATTTGACGGTAATGAATAACGGAGTGGCCAAATTGCAATTGTTTGGTAGTTTGGGGGCTAGTTTATCACTTTCTGAATATTAGGGGGCTAAAATGAAAACGGCTGATAGTTTGGGAGGCTTTTTTATATTTTTCCCAAAAGGGCATTGTAGTAACTTACCTGTACCAAACGACGTCGTTTTGCAGTTTCCGTCCAAACTGACGGTTTTGACTAACGGAGTGGCCAAAATGCAATAGTTTGGTAGTTTAGGGGGCTACTTTATTACTTTTGGAACATTAGGGGGCTAAATCGAAAACGGCTGGTAGTTTGGAGGGCTTTTTTATATTTTTCCCTAATAATAATAATAATGTGAGGTTTGTTAGCTATCTTACAATTATTATCCCCATTTTAAAAAATATATATCTAATATCAAATAATAGATAATTAGATATGCATGTAATTCTGAGATTGAAATTTTCGACAATTAACTGTTTAAATTGTCGATGCATTGTGAGAGAGTTTGTATTAAATTTGGCTTTTCATTGGCTTCGTTAACGGTCAAGTCATTACAAACTGATCATAGACTATATCCCCATGGAAATTGTATTTATTAGACTATATTCATCAAATATATGTTAGATTGATTGGCTATTTATTAAGATAAGTAAGTTTTGTATAGGCTCTAAGACATATACTGTTTAAATTACTTATAAATTAGACAAATAATTACTGTAGATGTTCTTCCTAGTTCAATGCATTTGGACCATGGTAAAAACAGGAACAGACGAACGGAGAAAAAAAACAAGAGAGAAATTTGTGTTGCATTTCTCTTGTTTGATTTGACATAAAGAAAGAGAATATAAAATTCACCTACAACAGTAGATTTATTGTTTTATCCTTAACGCAAAAATATAAAGACCATTCTACAATTGGATCCTTTCAGCCCAAATTGGAAGGAGAGCAAAAATAAAAACAATAAAAATATGTTAAACTTGATATATTTAATTAAATATGTTAAACTCTTAAATTATTTTATAATTTTATATTGAGCTTGTGTCAAGTTTGTAGGTTATGTTAAAAATTATTAATTATTATGTCGCGTATCGAATTCGGATCGTGTTGATGTGTATATATATATATATATATATTATATATATAAGACTATATAGATGAATTATAATCTAATTTATTTAATTAAACAGATCAAATTCTTTCATATTAGGGTTAAATACTAAATTAGTCCCTAGGGTTTCACAACTTTATTTTTTCTCCCCTGGGGTTTCATTTTTATCACAGGAGGTCCCTGTGGTTTTGATAAGTGACCAAATTAGTCCATCCGTTAGTTGACCGTTAGTTGACCGTTAGTTGACCGTTAAACTGACTCGTGGACCAATCAGACGTCGACACATGGCACATATATTAATTTT